>NC_081557.1:223767596-223832564 GCF_022355385.1 Mustela nigripes | reverse complement strand
ACAAACTGAGGGTTGCTGGGGGGAGGGGGTTGGGAAAAGGGGGTGGGTTTATGGACACTCGGGAGGGTATGTGCTTTGGTGAGTGCTGTGAAGTGTGTAAACCTGGTGATTCACATACCTGTACCCCTGGGGATAAAAATATATGTTTATAAAAAATAAAAAATTAAAAAAAAAAACAAAAAACAAAAACCAAACAACAACAACAACAACAAAAAGGTTATATTTATTTATTTGACAGAGAGAGAGAGAGGTCACAACTAGGCAGAGAGGCAGGTGGAGAGGGGGGGGGAAGCAGGCTTTCTGCTGAGCAGGGAGCCTGATGTGGGGCTTGATTACATGACCCTGAGATCATGACCCGAGTCGAAGGCAGAGTCTTAACCCACTGTGCCACCCTGGCACCGCTTGATTGTCATTTTTTAAACATAAACTGGTATCACACTGTACTCATTATTCAGTTTCTCTAAATTAGCTATATAGAAAGATCATCCATCTAGGTTAATAGATATACATCTTTCTTCTTATTAGCTATATACACTTCAATATTTTTAAAGCTGTGCCATAGACAGATCACCATTCCATAGACAGATCACCATTTATTTAATCATTCTCTTATAGATGGATACTAAAGTGCTTGTCACTACAAGTAACACTATTAAAACTATCCTTATTCACATGTGCTTTTGTATGGGATATACTGGCAAAGGAAGGGTTATAGGCTGAAGGTTAAATATATATCTTTAGTAGGACTACAGTTTGCCTGATCATTTCCCAAAAATCATCAATTCAAATTCCCACCAGGAACAGATGAGAGCAAAAGTTTACCTATATCCTCACCACTTTTAACTTTCTCACAGATGGAATATGAGTTCTTTTTTTTTTTTTTAAAGATTTTATTTATTTATTTGAGAGAGAATGAGAGAGAGAGAGAGAGAGAGAGCATGAGACGGGGGAGGGTCACAAGGAGAATCAGATTCTCCGCTAAGCAGGAAGCCTGACATGGTATTCAATCCCAGGACTCCAGGACACAACCTGAGCCAAAGGCAGTAGCTCAACCAGGTGAATCACCCAGGCGAAAAATGAGGTCTTAACTGTTGTGTTAATTTGCACTTTCCCAAATGTCAATAAAGTTGAACATCCTCTCATATGTTTACTGAGCATATGAATTGATACTTCAAAGGTAGGCCTTTTATAACATTTCCCTGTTTTTCTATTAGATTATATTTATTTTGTTATTTTTTTGGGGGGGCTATTTATAATGAGGATTAACCCTTTGTCATTTGTATTACAAATACTTTTTCTTCAAAAAAAAGGGGTTGTTTGATTCTTGTTTATGGTATACATTGACAAATTTTTAAAAAATTCCTTATGGCTTTGGATTTCCTTCCTTGCCTTAGGTAAGGCATCCTACCACATATTTATACAAATATTTTTCTAAAATTGCCGTTTTTTACTTGAATATTTATAGTCTTCCTGAAACTTATTTTTATATGTCATAAGCAAAGTCTTCTTTTTCATAAGCATATGTTTTCTTTCAGGAAGATGGCTAATTATCAGCAACATTTATTAAATAAACCATACATTTCCAACTGAAATAAAACTTTATGACTTCTCTATCAGACATAGACAAATTCAGCAGGCAAAAAAATCAGTAAAGGATAAAACTGAATACAACGCCATTAATTAGATATAATGGAAATCTATACATTACTTCATCCAACAACAGCACAATACATATGCTTCTCAAGCTCACACGAACCATTCATCAAGACAGATCAATTCTGGGTCATAAAGCATCCTTAACAAATTTAAAAGAATGAAAATCACACAATCTGCTCTCAGAATTAAACTAGAAATCAGTAACAGAAAGTAACAGAAAGATAATGAAAAATGACCGAATACTTGAACATTAAACAATATATACACATGGGTCAAAATAAGAACTCTCAAGAAAAATTTAAAATATTTTCAACTAATATTTTCAACTAAAATGAAAACAACTTAAGAAAATTTGTGGGCTGCACTGAAAGTAGTGCTTAAAGATAAATTTACAAAAGCACTGAATGAATATATTAGAAAACAAGAAAAATCTAAAATCAGTATCTAGGTTTCTACCTTAGGAAACTAGAAAAAGAAAAGCAAATTAAATTCAGAGTAAGTAGTAAAAAGCAATCATAGTATTTAGAGCAGAAATAAATGAAATTAAAGACAAAAAGTCAGTAGAGAAAAATTGTCAAAACCAAACTGGTTCTGGGGCACCTGGTTGGCTCAGTCAGGCAAACATCCAAGACTGTTGGTTTCAGCTCAGGTCACGATCTCACAGTCATGGGATTGAGTCCCATGTCGGGCTCTGTGCTCAGTGGGGAGTCTGCTTGAGATTCTACCCCTCTCCCTCTTTACACCTCTCCTACTCACACGTGTGCATAAATGGGCTCTCTCTCTCTCTCAAATAAATACTATAAACAACTGTATAACCACAAATTTGATAACCTAGGTGACATGGACCAATTATATGAAGTACACAATTTTCCAAAATTCACACAAAAAGAGATAGACAATCTGAATAGGTCTATAACTGTTAAAAGTAATTGATTCAATAATGGATAACATTCCAAAACAGACAACACTAAGCCCTGAGGGTTTCACTACCAAACATTTAAGAAAGAAATTCTACCAATCCTTTACAATTTCTGTCAGAAAACAGAAGCTGGGGAATACTTCTTAACTCATTCTGTAAGGTCAGCATTACTCTAATACCAAAAACAACATAAGAAAAGAAAAACACACCAATATCACTTATGGGCATAGAAAAAAAATCTTCAACAAAATATTAGCAAAACTGAATCCAACAGTGTATAAAAAGAATTGCACACCATGACCACTTGGGCTTTACCATGGGTCTATAAAGTTGGTTCAACATTTGAAAGTCAATTAATGTAATCTATCATATCAGTGGATTAAAAAGAAAAATAACATGATTAATAGATAAAGGAAAGCATTTGATAAATCCAGCACCCACTTATAATAAAAACCCTCAGAAATTAGAGTCAGAACTTCCTCAACTTGATAAAGAATACCTATAAAAACTTATAGCTACTGTTAATCCTTATGCTGATAAACTCAAAGTTTTCCTTTTAAAATTAAGTATAAGGCAAGGGTGTCCCCTCTCACCACCATTTTCAATATCATGATGTAGGTTCTAGCTACTGCAATAAGACAAGAAAAGGAAATAGAAGGTACACAAATTGACAATGAAGAAATAAAACTGTCTTTGTTTGCAAATGATATGACTGTCTATGTTGAAAATCCCAAAGATTTAACAAAAACACCCACCTGGAACTAACAAGAAATTATAGCAAGGTTGCAAGATAAAAAGGTTAATATACAAAAGCCAATCACCGTCATATACACAAGCAATGAAAAAGGGGAATTTCAAATTAAAAAACACAATATCATATACATTAGTCCCCAAAGAATAACTTCAACTTAGATATAAACCTAACAAAATATGTATAAGAGCTATATGAGCAAAACCACAAAATTCTGATGAATGAAATCAAAGAAAAATTGAATAAGTGGAGAGATAGTCTATGTTCAATATTGTCAAGATTCAAGATGTGCATTCTTCCTAACTTGATTTATAGATTCAATGGAATCCCAATCAAAATCCCAGAAAGTAATTTTATAGATATCAACAAACTGATTCTAAAGTTTATATCAAGAGGTAAAACCCAAAATAGCCAACACAGTATCAAAATAGAAGGAAAAGATTTTAAAAGTCTATTTCAAGAGGTGAAAGACCCAGAATAACCAATACGATATTGAATAACAACAAAGTTAGAGGACTGATGTTACTGAACTTCAAGACTTACTATAAAACTATAGTAATCAAAATGTATAAGCCTGATGATTCACAGACCCGTACCCCTGGGGCAAATAATACATTATATGCTAATAAAAATAATTTTAAAAAATTATAGTAATCAAGGCAATATGGTTTTGGCATAAGAACAGATAATAAATCAATGGGACAAAATACAGACTCCAGAAACAGACCCACATAAATATAGTCAACTGATCTTTGATGAAAGAGCAAAGAAAATATGAGGGAGTGAAAAAAACTAAAAAACAATCTTTATAAAAAATGATGGAATAAGTGGACATCCACATAAAAAAAAAGTTAATCTAGATAAAGACTTTATACCCTTCATAAAAATTAACTCAAAATGGATTACAGACCTAAGTGTAAAGTGCAAAACTCATAGGAGAAAACCAAGATGACTTAGGTATGGTGATGTCTTTATAGATATAATATCAAAGACATGATTAATAAAAAGAAGATGGATAAGCTTGCTGCATTTAAAATTAAACACTTGCGCTCTGCAGAAGACAATGTCAAGAGAATGAAAAAACAAGACACAGACCAGGAGAAAATATCTGTAAAAGATACATCTGATAGGGATGCTTGTGTGACTCAGTCATTAAGCGTCTCCCTTTGGCTCAGGGTGTAATCTCGGGATCCTGGAATCCAGCCTCACACTGGGTTCCCTGCTTGGCGGCAAGCCTGCTTCTCCCTCTCCCACTCCCCTTGCTTGTGTTCCTCCTCTCACTGTCTTTCTCTCTCTGTCAAATAAATTAAAAAAAAAAAAATACAACTGATAAAGGACCATTATCCAAAATATACAAAGAACTGTTAAAACTCAACAATACGAAAACAAACTAAAAAATGGGCTAAAGAGACCTTTACAGACATCTCAACAAAGAAGATGTACAGATGTCAAACGAGCATATGAAAAGATGCTCCACATCATATGTCATCAGGGAAATGCAAATTAAAACAACAAAATACCACTACACATCTACTGGAATGACCCACACCTGGAACACTGACAATACCAAATGCGGTGGACATGGAGAGAGAGGAACTCATGTTCATTGCTGATTGCAGTGCAGAATGGTACAGCCCCTTTGGAAGACAATTTGGTGGTTTCTTAAAAGACTAAATATTCTATTACCATATAATCCAGCAAGTTTTCTCCTTAGTTTTTACACAAAGGAGTTGAAAATTTATGTCCACATAAAACCTTGCACACTCATGTTTATAGCAGCTTTATTCACAGTTGCCAAAAGCTGAAAGCAACCAAGATGTCCTTCCGTAGGTTAATGGATAAACTGTGGTATGTTCAGACAATGGAATATTATTCAGCATTAAAAAGAAATGAACCATCAAGTCATGAAAAGACATGGAGGAACTTTAAATGCATATTACTATATGAAAGAAACCAATCTGAAAAGGCTGCATAATATATGATTCCAACTATGTGACATTCTGGGAAAGGCATAATTATGTAAACAGTAAAAAGATAACTGCTAGCATGTTGAAGGGGAAGAGATGAATAGGTGGAGCACAGAGGATTTTTAAGGCAGTGAAAATCCTCTGTATGATAGTAAAAGGATAGATCTTGTCATTATACATTTGTCCAAATCCTTAGAATGTACAACACCAAGATGAACCCTAAGGTGAACACTGGATTTTGGGTGATTATGATATGTCAGTATAAAAGTTCATCCATTGTATCAAATGTACTACTCTGTGGGGGATGTTGACAGCTGGGGAGATGATGCATGTGTAGGGCACGGCAGGTATATGAGAGATCTCTGTACCTTCCTATCAGTTTTTCTATGAAACTAAAATTGCTCTAAAACATAAAATTTAATAATTTTAGTATGAGTGATTTGAGTGCTTTTAATTTATTTTTATCTTTTTAATGGATTTATTTACTTATCTTGAAGAGAGAAAGCGCACACGTGCACAAATAAGGGAGGGGCAGGAAAAGGATGTCAAGCAGACTCTCTGCAGAGAGCAGAGCCCCACACAGGGCTTGATTTCACAACCTTGAGATCATAACCTGAGCTGAAACCAAGAGTTGGACGCTTAACCAACTGGGCCACTCAGGCACCCTGAGTGATTTCAATTTATTATTGTTTATTTAATTTGCTATTTTAAAATCCTGGGTTTACATTTTTATTAACATAAAAAAGTGAAGTAAAATCAAAGAAAATATTTCTTTAAGAAATGTATACTGCAAACATATATCCATAAGTCTATTATTGCCTATAATTCAGAAATTCCCACAGGGAATTTAATTTTAATTGCTATCCTAAATAGCAATTTGTAATTGTATTTGTAATGCCTTTTATTATAAATTAATAATAAACACACTTCATGACCCATGCTAGAAAGCTAATAAATATTTTAATAAAAGTCCTTAAAATTCTAATTTTAGTACAGTATGCTTCCATAAAGAAATACATCTTCAGAATGCTATGAATAACTCAACATCTATAACTCTTGACATGTAATGGTGCCAACAAAATTGACTTTTAATTATAGAAGAAAAAAACATGTTGGACAATTTGAATCCTAGAAGGGACCTTGGAAATATCTAGTCTATTTGTCTTATTTGCACATTAAGAAAATGAGATCTGGTCAAGTTAATTGCCTTAGCCAACATTATAGAACTGGCTAGTGAGTGAACTAGTCTTCCTAATTCCAGTCTATGGTATTTGGTTTCAATAATCTTTAGTGTAATTTATCCATAAAAAATGAAAGAAAAACATGGGTAGGAGAGTTGAAATTATAATATGTGATGTGATTAAGGGATTATTTTTATATTGATAGTTTAATTTTAGTCTATAAAATACATAAGCATTTATAATGTACAATGATTACCAATAATAGAACAGAATAGTCTTAAAGATTGTTTTGGATAAGCTCCAGTAATATAGATATTTAAGAGTAATAAATTATAATTATAAAAAGTAATCTCTGAAAAACAAAGTAGCTCAAGTTTTTAGTATCAGAGAATATTTAAAGTTTAGTATATATATTGTTTGGTATTTTATGCAGACTTACACTACCTCTTTAAAGAAAAAAAGGAAATGTACTTTCAGGAAATGAAAGACCTCAAAGAACATTCCTAACATTTTATATAGTTCATTAAACATGTAGACATAGTACAAGATACTGACATTCATAGATGGTGAAGAGAGAAAAAAAAACTCTGTCCTCAGGCACTCAACTTAGAAAGAGCGGCGGCCAAATAGAGTAAGTATGGTACATTTTCCTCTGTCTTTAGGCCTTTGCTCCTGCCCTGGTTATGAAAAGAGAAACAAGTATCTAACTGTAATGGTGATGGAACTGGGAGAAGGCAAGGGAGAGGAGAGAATGTTAGAAAAGGTTCTCAGAAAAGAGGATGGAATAAGCTGTATTTGAAAAATGAGTAGGAGTCTCCAAGCAGACAAAAGTCTGAGTAGGTTTTTTTGGCCTGGTGCTAAGAGAAACAATAGAGCATCTCTTGAAGGACCACAAACACATCGAGGTAAAGATTGTGCCTTTTCTTTTAGATATCATGAGTCTAGCATACTTTCCGAACACATATTGGTGGGTTTTTGTTTGTTTGTTCTGTTTTGTTTTTGTTTTTAAGATTTTACTTATTTATCAGAGAGAGAGAAGACAAGCAGGGGGAGGAGCAGAGGAAGAGGGGCAAGCAGACTTCCCACTGAGCAGGGAGCCTGACTCAGGGCTCCATTCCAGGACCCTGAGATCATGACCTGAGCCAAAGGCAGATGCTTAACCAACTGAACCACCCAGGCGGCCCCACATATTGGAGTTCTGTAGACAACTGGAAATAAAAGTTTTAGGCTTATGAGAGAGCTTGGTTGAACACAGAGTCAAAGCCATTAGGGAGTAAATGAGACATTCCAAGAAACATGTACAGAATGAAAAGAGGATCAAAATGGAATTCTTAAAAATACAAGCCCTTAAGGTCTAAAAAAAGGAACTCAAAGGGGAACGGAAAAAAGGGGAACGGAAAAAAGGGGAACAAGAAATTGAAGAACTAAGACAACAGGGCAAAGTAAATTAGAGACCAAGAATATTTCAAGGGCAGAGTAGGCAAGAGTATTAAATGCAGTAAACGTAAAGACTAAAAATGTGTCCACTGTTTCTTGGTGACTTTAGCTAGTGTGGTTATAGTCATGTAGTGGGGTGTATGCCAGGACTATGGTAGACTGAGCAATTGATGATTTTAAGGAAGTAGATGCCACCATCATAGACTTTTTTTTTCCAGAAGGGTTAGCTACAAAAGTAGAGGAGGCATGAACAGGTGCGAATGCAATTAAGTCTACAGGTTTGGTAGAAGAAATCTGAATGAGTTTCTTAGGATGATTTCTATTTTCTCTGGGTAGGAGAAGGTGAGGTGTTTTGCTAAGACTCTAAAAAGAAGTGTTGAGGAGAGTGAAGGTCAGAAACAGGCACTGTGAAGATTAATTGAGCTGACGAGGAAAATCTAGAAAGCTCAGGAGTTGTTGTGGACTTGTGTAAGGTTGTGGGGAACTTTATGAACTCACTAAAGAAAATGTTAAATATTAATAGTAGTCCTGGCTATTTCATCAGTAAGGGAGTACCTAGAGCAAAGTATAGAAAAATTTTCTGCATTCTTTAATTAGCAAATTGAAATTAAGCAAAAAGTTTAAAATCTGAATAATGTTTATTAAATATATTTTTATATATACCTAGAGATTTGCATAAAAGAAAACATATAAAAGCAATCCTTTTAAACACATCACATGTTTTCTTGATAAGAGAAACAATCAAAATTAGTAATGTTCTAGTGAAATAAATTAATTATTAGGAACTTAAACCATTATATACAGTCCTTCTGTTGAGATAAGATTTTTAAAAATATCCTTATGGGTGTGAAATGTGAAATATTCCACTTATCTAACTCCTTAATTATGATGCATTTGTATGTGTAGCGTATTTTAATTGATTGAAAAGCAACTGAACAAAAAGTTCTGAATCAGTATTCTTATTAAGAAGCAACCATTCTGGGCACCTGGGTGGCTCAGTGGGTTAAACCGCTGCCTTCGGCTCAGGTCATGATCTCAGGGTCCTGAAATCGAGTCCCGCATTGGGCTCTCTGCTCAGCAGGGAGCCTGCTTCCTCCTCTCCTCTCTCTGCCTGCCTCTCTGCCTACTTATGATCTCTCTCTCTCTGTCAAATAAATAAATAAATAAATAAAATCTTAAAAAAAAAAAAAAAAAAAAAAAGAAGCAACCATTCTCCCCCTCTTTCCCCGCCTTCACCCTCTAATGTATTACCTACAACCATTATTTTGGAACTGTTTGTTCCAGTTTGTTGAGGTCATACTTTTACAGCTGAAAACAAGTGTAAGTGAAGGAAAGTATTTTATTCAATAAAATCAAAACTGTTTTTCTGATAATATTACTTTCTATTTACAAACTTACCATTTTGCATTTAAATATTAGGATGACCATTAGCTCCAAAACTCAAGTGTAAAAACTGCCTTTGTATATTATAATAAACAATCATTATCTAGGATTACTACTTTTATTCTAGAGTGATGCTTCTGGAAAAATTCTAAATTTGTTTCTAAATAGCAGCAGTTTGTTCCTCTGGAGTGACAGATTTTATTACTGTAGCTCCTGATTAGGGAACATGGGAGTTCATCTACACCGTTAGATAAGAACAAGAGTTACCATCTTCTCTCCAAGTGTTGATACACTCACAAAAAATGCCCAATACATACTCAACATCTATTCTGTAAACTGTTACTTCTAGTGTCACCACAAAAGATCAGCAGTATCATTTCTTATTTCAAAATTTCTCTGAAATAAATTACAATGTTTACTCTTTCAAAAAGAAAGAGAATAATTTTTGCCAGTGCTGTTCATGAAGGGAGATTTAAAAGACACATATACACACAAGCGCACAAGTATATATATAATTTGCAAAAGTCAGAGGTATAGCTTTTATAATATTAATAATATTTAATTTTTTAACTGTATTATTATAAATTATAATTAGTTGTAACAAAATAAATACAACATGTAAGTATTATTTTATTACTATCATTAACGGTCATTATTTGTGTCAGACACTGTGTTAAAAGACTAACATACATCACTTCCTTTAACCACCACCACTCTATGATATAAATATTATTTCTTATATATAAGTGTGGGTAAGTTGAAGTTTCAAGAAATTTAACTTGCTCAATGGCTCATTTCAAATAAGTTGAGTATGCTAGGAGTTGAAACCTGGTCCATATATTCCAAAACCCATGTTTTTAAGGCCTAGGCTAGGGAAGTATTAGTTTGCTATTTATTAAAATCTTTAAGTAGATGGATTATTTGATCAATGGGCTTAAAGTAAAAAAAAAAGAAAAAGAAAAATATTTTTTTTCAAAAGGAATTAATATCTTGTATAATTTTTCCTTATTGAATCTATTAGCAGTCTGTTGGTGATTTCTTTTCATATTATTTCCTAAAATAAAATGTTCCTATACTTAGAAAAATAATATTCCTATATAATATATCACTTTTTAGAACCATAAAAATAGTAATGTTTCAAAAGTAACAGTAGGGAGAAAGGGCTCATTTACATGTACTGGGTGGTCCTTCTTTATTTCTCCTTAGTCTAACAACACAGTTCTACCAGATCTTCACTGACCTCTACTGGAGGACTCCATTTCTTACAATTTCATTTACTGGTTTTTGTAGCTTTAAGTTTAAAGTATACAACTAATTATCAATAACAATTGGGAGGGAGACAAACCATAAGTGACTCTTAATCTCACAACAAACTGAGGGTTGCCGGGGGGGGGGGGTTTGGGAGAAGGGGGTGGGATTATGGACATTGGGGAGGGTATGTGATTTGGTGAGTGCTGTGAAGTGTGTAAACCTGGTG
This sequence comes from Mustela nigripes, assembly GCF_022355385.1. Classification (NCBI taxonomy): domain Eukaryota; kingdom Metazoa; phylum Chordata; class Mammalia; order Carnivora; family Mustelidae; genus Mustela; species Mustela nigripes. The sequence continues at coordinate 223,821,793 of NC_081557.1, read as the reverse complement.
ATTCACAGACCTGTACCCCTGGGGATAAAAATATATGTTTATAAAAAATAAAAAATTAAAAAAAAAAAAAAAAAAACTTCTATGTTAAGCACACAGTGATTAAATTCTGTTAATCTTTTCTTAGAACTCAAAACTACAGTGATTTTGAAAATAAAAAAAAAGGGGAGTGAATACATTAGACTAAGAAAACATAGTAGAGAAAAAAGAAAACAAAAGTATTTCTATTTTGAATAACTGGTCACTGAAAAATAAATATTAATAGCTCAAGTTTGGCCCATCCTTTTTCTTCTTACCTCTGGTTGACTGGAAATATTCAAAATGAGAGCCCATAATTCTGCTCTCAGTGCTGTGGGGCTTCCTTGTCTGATATACTGTTGAGCAGCAGCACTGTCTTGTTCTGCTAGAACTGTCAAAAGTATAGAAAAATCTCATTAGAAAATTCATAATTTAAGAAATTACACTGAAATCCTTAATTAAAAATCTTTGATGAAGTTAACATTTCATCTTTATATCTAACATTACATCATGTCTTGACAACCTTCTTTTACTCTCTGAATTTTGATGTGGCCCTGTTTACAGCCCTATACATGTCAGGATTTAAATTCCCCCACCTCTTACCTAATCTGGTAAAAGTTTTTAATATAGGTATCTGGAAATCACTTTGCTTTAACCATAGCTCACATATTTATTTATTTATTTATTGGTGGGTGCTCTGATTGTCTTCATTTTTTAAAAAATTTTATTTTTTCAGTGTTCCAGAATTCATTGTTTATGTATTCCATGCAATACGTGCCCTTTACAATACTCACCATCAGGCCCTCCCCACTCCCCACACTCCTCCCCTCCAAAATCCTGTTTGTTTCTCAAAGTCCGCAGTCTCTCATGGTTTGTCTCCCCTTCCGATTTCCCCCAACTCACTTCTCTCCTTCACCCAATGTCTTCTGTGTTATTCCTTATGCTCCACAAGTAAGTGAAACCATATGATACTTGACTGTCTCTGCTTGACTTATTTCACTCAGCATAATCTCCTCAAGTCCCATCCATGTTGATACAGAATTTGGGTATTCATCCTTTCTGATGGAGGCTTAATACTCCATTGTATATATGCACATACATAGTTAATCTTTGGATTCCATGATCAAGTAAAGTCATATTTACAAAAACTCAAATTTCTTATGCATATTCTCTAAGTCATGGATGCTCTAGTATTTGGAAGTAGTATGGTATTTGAAGTATTATGGTTCAGAATTATAAAGGTGATGAGCACTGGGTATTATATGCAACTAATGAATTGTTGAATACTCCGTCAGAAACCAATGATATATTATATGTTGGCTAATTGAACCTAATAAAAAAAGGAATTATATAGGATGTAAGATATCTATTAGATGATTTCTTAGCTACCTGTCAAAAACAACAGAAAACAGAGATTTAAATAAAAAGAGGTAAAAAATAAAGGATCTGATAACATTTAAGAAGGCCAAAAACTATTTGTAAGCAGCCAAGTATACAAAATTAATACATTATCCTGCTTTCATTTTCATTTTTATTATCTTTAATGGAAATATCAGCTATTAGGTCTAGAAATAAAGGCCTTCTTAAACAAGCAAAACAAAAAAAAAGCAAAAAAAGATATTCCAGACAACTGCTGATATTTATCTAACATAATGTTTTCTTATTATTTTCTTCTTACTATTTTTTAAAAGATTTTATTTATTTATTCATTTGTCAGAGAGAGAGCGAGAGAGAGTGCACACACAAGCAGGCAGAGTGGCAGACAGAGGTGGAGAGAGAAGTAGGCTCCCAACTGAGAAAGGAGCCTGATATGGGACTTGATCCCAGGACCCTGGGATCATGTACCTGAGCCGAAGGCAGCAGCTTAACCATCTAAGCCACCCAGGTGTTCCTATTTTCTTCTTAAAAGGGAAAAAAAACTTATACCAAATGAAAATTACTTAACCTAAAGAAATAAAGGGATCATATAAAATAAAAAAAGCCAAGGCATATCCTTTAATTTGTAATTGTGTTTAATGCAAATGTCAAATATATGAAGGAAAAATGATGAAGTCTGGAATAAATATGATTTTGAAAACTGAACTAGTGAGTTTAGAATATGACAATACAATTGCTACAGAAGGTACTTGTGACACAAAGACTTATCTGCACTTTGTATTTCAAAAACAAAACAAAATTTATAAAAACAAGGAAAATAATCTTCAAAGGTGGGGAAAAATTATTCCCCAGAACAATAAGAGCTGCTTTGGTTATTAAGCCTTACCACTGTGAACAGTCATAGAGAAGCATGAAAGTTATAGTTTCTCCTGATGCAGGGGCATATTCCCATTAACACTAATGAGAAGTGTGTGAGCACATCAAAGAGAGCCTGCCTCTTTGATTTTAAAATGAAATTCTGTTGAATGGAATAAGCTAACATTCTTGAAGAATGTGTGTCTGCATTTATTATTTCCTTTTTAGTGAGCCATCTGTGTACTTCTTTATCTAACATTTATTGATGAAGTGAAAATGATGCATTTCTCCTCTTTATAAGGATTCCCATTATATTAACTACACAACTAAATATTACTCTTTTTAGATTTTTGACTTTTTAGAGATTGAATTTCAGTTGGAGGTACAGAATGCAGACATTTACTTCAGACTATTTCATTTTCAGAAAGTATAAATATAATCAAAATCTTACCTTTTTGCCCAATACGTACATGCTCATTTTCAAAAAGTTCTAAAAATGATAAAATAAAATTATTAGACACAAATATGATTAACCATATTTAGAACAATAATAAGTATATTTTCCTGCTATTGATACTGTTTTAAAGCTAAATGGCTCTATGGAGAACTATAAGAATATATATCTTTATATGTAGAAAATCTTTTTTTAAAGTTGTTTAAAGTTTATGGAAATTAAAAATGAGTTAAGTACATCTAATCAGAAAAAAAGGTGATAACTAATTTTCCTTTGTTAAAATAAAATAGTATCTTTTCAGAACAGAAAAATGTCTACTCATCTTGACAGCTTCATTTGCAAAGCTCTACTTTTGCTCTCTAATCTGCCATGACAGCATAGCTAAAAAAAGCCTTAATGCTATTAAAGGTAAAATCCCACTATACAAATGCCATTTTAAAAGATTATATTGGAAAAACAAAGACTTACTTTAAAAGAAAAAAAGGTTTTATTTATTTATTCATTTTGAGAGAGATAGAGAGTGAGCAAGCAAGCGCAAGAGAGCAGGGGCAGGAGCAGGGGGAGGGGCGGGGGAGAGGGAGAGGGAGATCATGACCTGAGCCAAAGTCAAGAATCAGGTGCTTTAAAAAAAAAAAAAAAAAAAAGAATCAGGTGCTTAACCAACTGAGCCACCCAGGCACCCCAAAGATTTGCTTTTAAAGTACCAATCATAATGGGAAAAGACTCAATAAATGAGACCACATTAAAAAAGAAAAAACTTCTATTCATCAAAAGACACCTGGGTGCCTTAGTGGGTTAAAGCTTCTGCCTTTGGCTCAGGTCATGATGCCAGGATCCTGGGATCAAGCCCCACATCAGGCTCTCTGCTTAGCAGGGAGCCTGCTTCCTCCTTCTCTCTCTCTCTCTCTCTGCCTGCCTCTCTGCCTACTTGTGATCTCGATCTGTCAAATAAATATATAAAATCTTTAAAAACAAACAAAACAAAAGACACCATTGAGAGTGAAAAGGTAAGTCGCAGAGTGGGGAACTGTATCTGCAATGCATATACCTGACAAAGGACTTGTATCTAGAACATGTAAAGAACTCCTGGTAAAGACAGATGACTCTCTGACAAAATAGGCAAAACATGCGAACAGGTTATTTACAAACCCAAAGGACTACTAAAGTTATGAAAAGAGACTCAACCACATTAGTCATCCAAGAATGTAATTAAAACCATTATGAAATGCATACCCATCGCAATGATGAAATGGAAGACGGACAATTCTACATATAAAGAAAATGGAGTAAATGAACTTTTCATATAAAGGTGGTGGGACTGTAAATAGTGCAGCCACTTGGAAAACCAGAAGCACTTACTAACACAGAATGTATGCACACCCTAGGACAATTAGCAATCTGCTCTTGGGTATACACCTTAATGCATTCATATGTGCCCCAAGGGACATATACTAGAACATTCATGGTAATGCTGACTACTGGTAATAACCAAATAGAGAGAACAACTCAAATGACCATCAACAGTAGAAATCATCAACTGTATGATCCCATATCTACAAAGTAAAAAATAAGCAAAACTAACCTACAGTGTTAGAAGTCAGGATAGTTGTTACCCATGCGGGTTGCTGGAGTGTAGAATTGTACCTGGAGGCTTCTGGGATGCTGTTAATACTCTATCTCTTGATCTAGTCAAAGGTTTCACAAGTGTTTTCACTTCATAAAAATTCACTGATCTGTATACTTAGGATCTGTGTCCTTTTCAGTATGTATGCTATACTACTATAATGTTACTCAAAAATTAGAGGAAAAAAAAGATTATGCAACTATGAGAGGGAAAGATTTTAGCTCTTTTCCCCACCCCAGAGAAAATCAGTTTTTCCATTTTCTCTTTCTCTTTCTCCCCACCAGCTGAGAAAGGAGAAGCTGTTAATTGGATTTGTTAGATTCTACAACAATGATTAGTTTAGCTCTTCTAATGAATGGGATAACCATGTGTTAAAGGCCATGAACTTACATGTGACTGTCTGGGTAAGTATAGCCTGGGTCCCCTGGCAACCTGGTGACCATCTTGGCACTTGATTCCCTCCTCCCAATTTCTAGCAGTCCTACTTTGAGGAGTAGAGAATAAAAACAATTGCATCAACTAAAGAGACTATCAGCCTCCTCTAGCAGATGTAGTTGTTCCTTCCTCTGCTATATGTATGTATATAGGTAGGTATATGCATATATGCATATGTATGTATATAATAATATACATATGTATGTATATATGTAATGTATGTAATAACAGCAAATACCACACTGATTCTTATCTGAATCTTACTTTCCACTACCTCTTCACCAAGAGTAAATATTATGTCACACCTATGTGTTCACTAGTCTCTGGCCCTTAGAAGGGTCTCATATTTGTTGTGTTACAGTGAATCAAAAAAGATAGAACTGTATTCTAGATTAAGAAAATAACTGGGCTTTCTAAAGCATAGGTACTACAGGATCTAGAAAAATTTTAAGTAATTCTTAAGGGTTATTTCAAAAATGAAAAACATAAATATCATTCAAAGTTATATTATTATTATTTTCTTTTCCTTTTGTTATATGTACAGCTATCACTGGCCATGAACAGAAATACAAGGTCTCTGTCTTAGTCTGTTCAGATTACTACAATAAAACACTCACAGGGACACCTGGGTGGCTCAGTTGGTTAAGCAGCTGCCTTCAGCTCAGGTCATGATCCCAGTGTCCTGGGATCGAGTCCCACATCAGGCTCCTTGCTCAGCGGGGAGCCTGCTTCTCCCTCTGCCTCTGCCTACCATTCTGCCTGCCTGTGCTTGCTCTCTCCCCCCTTCTCTCTCTGATAAATAAATAAAATCTTTAAAAAAAAAAAAACACTCACAGACTGGGTTATAAACATGAGAAATTTATTTCTTACAGTTGTGGGGACTGGAAGTCCAAGATCAGGGCACTGGTATGGTTGGGTGCATGCCCTATTCTGGGTTGCAAACTGCTGACTTTTCTCTGCATCCTCACATGGTGGAAGGATCTCGAGAGATCTTTCACAAGGGCACTTATCTCATCCATGAGGGCACCACCCTCCTGACCAAATCATTTTCCTGAGGACCCACCTAATACCATCACTTTGGGGATTAGAACTCCAAAATATTTCAGGACAAAAACATCTAAACCACAGAAATATCTTATTCTGTGAGATATATGGTATCTTCTCATAAAATAAAAAGGACTATCAAAGGTCAGGAGGGGAGGCAGCATATAATGGCAGACTTTAAGGCAGACTGTTTAGTTTTGAATCTTGGTTCTAGCACTTACTAGCTTTGTGACTTTGCACAAGTTACTTAACATCTCCACTTCTTCAACTTTAAAATGGTAGTAAAACTTCTATCTCACATGATACTAGAAAATTAAAATTGTAATCAAGTATAACTATATACCACCAGAATGACTACAAAGAAGATGGCATACATTAAGCATTAGCAAGGATATGACAACTACTTCTACTCTCATACCTTGTTAGTGGAAGTGTAAGCTGGTATTACCATTTTTGAAAATTCTTTATTAATTATCTACCAAAGCTGAACTTATGCAAACTCCAGGAGAGAATAATTATCTTCCCAGGTATATACTTAACAGAGGTGTATACATATGTTCACCAAGAGAAACAAACTAGGATGTTCATAGTAGCCTTATTTGTAATAGCCCCAAACTTGAAACTTCCCAAATACTCATCAACAGTAGAATACTATAATGCAAAAAAATTGCTCACAAATACACACAATATGACTGAATCTCACAAACATAATGTGGAACAAGAGAAGTCAAACATCAAAGAATACATACTATATGTTTTCATTCATACAAAGTTCAAGAATTGGCAAAATTAATCTATTCTGCTAGAAATCAGAATAGTGGTTATCTTTGACAAAGGGAATAAGGATTGAAAGAGGATGGGGCTTCAGTTTATTGATCTGGGTGGTATTTTAATATGTGTGTCCACTTCATAAAAATTCAATGAGTCATTCTCTTACGATATATGTATTTTTCCTTTTTAATAAAAATATAATCTCTATATGTAACGTGGAGCTCAAACTCACAACCCAGAGATCAAGATTCACACTCTCCTCCAACTGAGTCAGGCAGATGCCCCTGTAATTGTCCATATGCATTATACATTAATAAAGTTTTTAAAATGGTAATAGAATACACCTTCTAGAGCTGCTGGGGTTAAAATTAGATAATACATGTGTAACATATAGTATGTACTCAATGACTTTATTGTATTTGTTATTGTTATTAATAATAAGAAACAGCCAACTTCTTTATTTTACAGAGAAAGAAACAAGTCCAGAAATGTAAAGTGACGTGCCCAAGTCACACAGCTAGCCAGTGGTGGAGGAAAGACCAGCACAATTCCACCACCATATAGACCTCCATATTTTAAGCCAATTTTTACTTCTTATTATAGCTAAATACCAATCTGGCCTTTTATGAAAATCACATTTATTTATGCACAAAAAAGAAAAGTTGCAGAAGTTTTCTATTGGGTTAATATTTAAAAGATACTAATTTTATAACCCAAGTTTATACAAGGTAGTTAATGTATACAAGTTAATGTATACAATTAACTTGGTGATACAAATAGTTATGAAGATAGATAGTAATAGCCAGTAAAGGAAAATATGAGTGCTGCCGATGACAATTTTGCCAACCAAACGATGTAAGTATTTTTTTTTTTTACAAGATTTTATTTATTTATTTGAGAGAGAATGAGTGAGAGAGAGCATGAGAGAGAAGAAGGTCAGAGGGAAAAGCAGACTCCCCAAGGAGCTGGGAGCCCAATGCGGGACTCGATCCTGGAAGTCCGGGATCATGACCTGAGCCGAAGGCAGTCGCTCAACCAACTGAGTCACCCAGGTGCCCAAATGATCTAAGTATGTTTAATGACTTTTCAAAATTAAAGACCTTCAAATTAAAAGATAAAATCTAGTTGAATTCTGATAATAAAAACATATAGAATTTTATTTAATAAATAACAGAAATCAAGGAGAAGCAAAAAGTATACTTGGTTTTCAGACATTAAAAAGTTACTAGATTAATTGGGAAATGACCAGATAAGACTTCAACTTGTTCTCATTTACCATTAATTATATGGTGTATAGGAGAAACACTCACCAGGAGGCACTTGTGTAGAATCATCTATACCTAGCTGTCCTGTAGTTAAGCCGAGTTCTACAAAGAATTCTTTCTGAAAAATAACATAGAATTAACATACATCTCAGACTTTGCTACACAATATTTAAAAAATCAGTCTCCTCCAAATATCAGCTTAAATAAAAATTACAATGTAAAATGAATCTTTGCTTCATTCAAGTATCTTAAAAAGAAGAGGTTTTTATTGAACTTTTCAAGAGTAATGCGTTAGTCAGAATTTTGCCTTTTTAAGTAATAGATTAATCAGTTAAGTAAGACATGATAATTATATTTTTTTAAAAAAAGATTTTATTTATTTATTTGACAGAGATAGAAACAGAAGAGATGGGAACACAAGCAGGTGGGAGAGGGAAAAGCAGGCTTCCCGCTGAGCAGGGAGCCCGATGTGGGGCTTGAGCCCAGGACCTCAGGATCATGACCCGAGCTGAAGGTAGACCCATAACAACTGAGCCACCCAGGCACCCTGATAATTATACTTTTGAGTAAAGATCTAGTAACATTCAAATCTTTCCTAACACACACACACACAGAGTATGTGTAAAACTCAGCAATTTTATTTTTTAAATTTTTTAAATTCCAAAATGATTCTCTACCTGTTTTTTATGGTACTATACTTTACTTCACCTTTAATCAACTAAACACTGCAAATATCTAAAACAACTTAAATTAATTTTTAAGTAAAATTAAACTACCAAGCATTCTGCTAAACTAAGAACAAATTAGATTTATTCTCCAGACTTCCTCCACTTATCTAGTAATGTCCAGGGAAAGTAAACATGTTTGTCTGTTATTTTTTAAATATACAACCACCTCATATTATTCACATTATGTTTATTCCTTAAGTAATTAAATATTTCTATTAATATTTGCCTCAGTGTTTTGTTATTATTCTAATTGCTAAAACCAAACTTCCTTCTCCTTTAAAAGATGAAATTAGTTTTAATCTTTCATAATTATGTATTATTATTTAAGTTACTGATTTATTTCTGCCCCTCATAAGACAGTTATCCAGCCTAACATGCATAGTCATTTTATTTTTGTATTGATTTTAAGTACTGATGTTATACTTCAATCTTTAACTAAATTTGAATTTATATATACTTTTAAAAAGCACTTCAATTTATTTATTTATTTATTTATTTATTTATTTAATTTTTTTAAAGATTTATTTATTTGTTTGACTGAGAGAGATCACAAATAGAGAGGCAGGCAGAGAGAGAGAGAGAGAGAGAGAGCAGGCTCCCAGATCATGACCTGAGCCGAAGGCAGCGGCTTAACCCACTGAGCCACCCAGGTGCCCCAGCACTTTAATTTATATTTCTAATTTTTAACAACTAAAGAGGAAAAGTCCTTCATACTACGGAAGGGACCTAGATCCAATAAACATGTCTATATAAGTTTTTGTAGCCACAATGGGGAAGAGAATTTTACTTATGCTAAGTCATGTTAAGGTGCAGAAACAGAACTCTGAACATTCATTTTCTATCTCACTGCTCTGTACTATTTTTCACTCAATAGCAGTAGACCTGCACCCCAATCTCAGATTGCCTTCAAAACTTACCCAAGATACTAGGCTTTCTGGGATGCTTTCCTTGAAATTCTGGGCTAACAGAAACAACTTTCTATGCTACATGTATCACCTTTTATAAACCTCTAGCAAAGAACAGAATCATATCATACTGAAATTATCTTCTTAATATCCATCTCCCAGAAACCCAAAGCTCCTGGAAGACAAGACTGTGTCTTACAAATATTTGTACCCCCAGTACTTAGCAGTGTGCTAAGTGACATATTGCAGAGGGACCCCATAAATATTGAGTCACCGTGCTGAGCTCTAGTTTTCAACCTGTTGCCTCATTGTGACTGAATTGGTAAATATAAATGAGCTGACAATTTCACTTTAGAGTTAAAAAATTTTAGTTTATTAAAAATGCCCTTTTAACATGGATGAGTTTACATAACACTGTGAACTAGGTTTGAAAGCCATCTATTATAGGATCATTTGACTCATTGAGCCTCAGTTCAATACTCACACACACAGACCAGGGTCTCAAATAAACTATGCATCATGGGGTCAGAACCATATCCCCAGGCCACATGACTCAAGGAAAGCGGGAACAACTAGCCCTAGTCACAGCAGGAAGAGAAGGACTAACCATACTCTTAGTGGGGACAGCCACAAGTTTTTTGAAAATTAGCCACAGGCTTTTGGTTCTTCAATAGCTAAGAACGAATCCACATCTACTCCAGGTCCCCCCAGACAGACAGAAGGCATAACTAGTCCCACTCACACACATACTAAACTTTTTCATACAGCAGCATCCTTTTCCTGCTTCTTTACCTAGCAAACTCCTTCAAACTAGTCCAAATGGCAGTACCTCTAAGAAGACCTCCCACCACTTTCAGCAGAAGAATCTGCCACTGCCTCTTCTGTATATTTTATATAAACTACTACAAACAGGTCTTCTAATACTAAAAAAATAACTTCTTAAAAATTAATTTTTAATTGATTATATTATATTTTTAACAGTAATTATATTTTTTATTATATTTTTATATTGATTATATTTGATTATATTTTTAACAGTAATGACGAACAGTTATATACTACTTACTAACTTTCAGGTACCAACTATATGTCTTATATTTTAGTTTCTTAGGTCTTTCATTAAAAAAAAAAAAAGTCCCACTTAACTGGGTGGCTTTAAACAGAAATTTATTCTCACAGTTCTAGAGGCTAGAATCAAGGTGTTAACAAGGCCATGCTCTCCCTGAAAACTCTAGGGGACATCTGTTCTAAGCCTTTCTCTTAGCTTCTGGTCTTGCTGGCAACTTTCAGTGTTCCTTGCCTTAGAGATGCCTAACTCCAATCTCTGCCTCTACTGTCTTTAGAAATTCTCCTTGTATGTCTCTCTTCTGTCTCTTCTCTTCTTATAAAAACACTGGTCATATTGGATTAGGGCTTACCATATTTCTGTAAGATATCATCTTAACTTGACTTATCTGCAGTGACCCTATTTCTAAATGAGGTTACATTCACAAGTACTGAAGGTTAGGACTTCAACCTATCTTCTTGAGGGACACAATTCAACTCATACTTTACATCTTAACTTGATCTATATAATACTTCTATGATATGTTATTATCCTTCTTTACAAGTAAGAAAACTAAGGCTCAAGGAAACTTGCCCAAGGTCACATAGCCAGTGAAGGGAAGAGCAAAAATTTAAATCCCAATTAGGTGGCTTCAGAATCTAATCAATTCCACATACAGCAAATAGTTTAAGACATCAAATCAGCTAAAAACATGTAGCAACAAAATAGCAGTTCCTTATCTTATACATTCCTCTGCCATACGTATATACACACGTGCACACACAATCATAACTGGCCACTACTCAGGGACAACTATTTACAGTTTTTTTTCTGGTATTTACCTCCATATTTCAAGTAACACTTATTGCTACTTTTATCAGTTTCAAATATCTATTGACTTTTTGTTGTAAATAAGGATTTTAGCTCAGGTACATTCTCTTTTCCTCCATCATTCCAATATAATTACATATCAATTCTTTATTAAATCCATATTAAGAGTTTGTATTATGACTAAATATCCACTGCTGAGCCATGCAGTATGTGACAAATGTTTCTTTTTGTACTATTTTTTTGTATATGCAGCTCATAATTAAATCCTTTTTTCACATACATAATCTTCTCTAATCATTTATCTCTTCCTGTACCTCCAACAACTCTGAAAAGACCATCCACAATATAATTTTGCCTGTGGTCAAACTTTTGTTACAAACACTCATCCTGGAACTCTCCCAGTTTGGAATCCCTGTGCTCTGGCCTTATGCACACCCTTTGCCCTGAAACTTCTTTTCACTCTCATTCTGGAAATTTTTCTTTTCTTAGGTTGGAACCCTGTTTTCTGGGTCCCCTACTTTGCTCTTTTTATGAACTTGCTTTGGAGGCTTTCTTCCAATAGGTCCTCTAATAAGAGTAAATATTTTAGATCACATACATCTGAAAACATCCACTCCAACCTCATATTTGTTTAACCGTTGGCTACATATAGAATTCTTGGCTTGAAATCATTTGGATTGTTAAAGGAATTACTTCGAAATCTCCTCACTTCCAGTTTTGCTGCTGAGAAGTCAGATGCCACTCTAATTCCTAACACTTTACATGTATTCTCCTTCTCTTCTATAAAATGTTTTTAGAGTCCTCTTTTCAGAGGCCTTTATATGGGTCTTCTTTCATTCATGGCATTGGAAAGTAGGTAGGCCTTTTCATTCATAGGATTCATTCATAGGAATCAGAGATTCCTATCTTTCAGATCTTGGGATTTTTTTTTTTTTTAAGATTTTATTTATTTATTTACCAGAGCAAGCACGCGAGAGAGGCAAGCACAAGCAGGGGGAATGGCAGGCAGGGGAGAAGCAGGCTCCCCGCTGAGCAAGGAGCCTGATGTGGGGCTCAATTCCAGGACCTGGGATCATGACCTGAGCCCAAGGCAGCCGCTGAACTGACTGAGCCACCCAGGCACCCAGGTCTTGGCAATTTTAAGAATTCCCCTACCACTGTTTTCTTTTTCTGGAACTCCTATTAGTCAGATGTTAGTTCTTCTGGATTTATCATCTAGTTTAGAAAAAAAATCTTTTCCCTCTTATTTTCATCTCTTTGGCTTTTTGCTTTTGTTTTGTCTGCTGATAGAGATTTCTTCACCTTTGTTTTCAACTCTCCTACCATATTTTTGATTTCTAAATATTCTTTGTCATTCTCATGTTTTGTTTTGTTGTTTTAATGAAACTCTCTTCTTTTGCAATTCTTGTCTCATGAGTAAACTTATCTGAGAATATTAATGGTTTAAGTCTCCTGTGGGGAAGAAATGTTTGACAGGACCCTGAGATCATGACCTGAGCAGAAGGCAGACACTTAACTGACTGAGTCACCCAGGAGTCCCAGATTCAGTCTTTTAAGGAGAGAGAATGGCTACCCCAGGAATGTGCATGGGGGTTTAGTGGGTGGGTGAAGAAACATGCCAGAGGGCACAATTTGGAGTTGGCTTCTCCATGCTGATCAGCTCCCTTCTGAACATAGGAGCCAGGAAGGGAAGCTCTTTTTTCCTGTTCAGTCTGCAGTCTCCCCTCCAGAACCATCTACTGCTAAAGCCCAACATCAAGCCAGTTAGCAGAAGAGGAATGTTTGTAAGATCTAGCTCTAGCATAATAAAGCAGAGCAAAACAAAGAGGTGGAATTAGAGCTGAAAGATAAACTGATTATTGCCATGCCTCTCATCTGTATCTCCCATCTTCTACAGTGAAGCATTTGGGCTTGACCTTCTTTCATGTTTAAGTCATTTTCCTACCAGCTCTCCAAAGGAATATATTAACAGAGTTATAAGCTGTTTCCTAGTTTCACCAATGATGGTATTTATAGTTCTGCGCTCCTTATTGCTTTGGGGTGATTAGCAGAAGAAGGAGTGATAATTTCTTAACTCCACCATCAGGAATTCTCTCCGCCTTTCTATAATTGCTCTATTTTAACACCAACTTCCTCACTAAAATGTGATAGTTTCCAGAAGAAAGACAAGCTCTACTTCATCTTCCCTTCCCTTTATCTCCCTCAGTACCTCATCTTGTTAAGCTTAATAAAGGTTGGTTGAATTGTTAAATGTAAATTGTTAAATGTTGAATTGGTTAAAACGTACATTCTTTAAAATTTTTTAATAAAATTCACAACTTGTTTCAATGAGTTTTATTGCCATAGATCACACACCTGAATCCCAACAAGCTGTCTTATAAATCTATGCTGTTGATTAAAATGAGAAAAAAGCAAAAGTATTTATAGGCCCATGAAAGCTCATTTTTAGTCATACCAGCAAAGCAATTCACTGTCTATATAACATATTGACAATAAAAAAATAAACCTTTCACTTAATTTATTTAATAAGCAGTCTTGTTGCTTTAGATATATGATACAATAAATATTTTTCTAATGGCTGTCTTCTAAAATATGTAATATTTTGAAATGCCTATACTTACCAATTCAGGGATGTCTTTTACTTTCAGAGGTACTTGGATTAAGCCCAAATGGGTCCTGAAACTAAGAGAATCACCATTTTCATAATTTGGGTTGCGAAGATTAATTAACACCTTTAAAAACAAATCCAACAAAATTGGTTAGTTTCTTTACAGAATGTTTACACTTATAAAATTGGCAATAATATACTTGGTATATCGCCACAAAATTAAAAACTATTTGGGGTTATGCATATACTTTAATTACATTCTAAAAAACTATTCAATTGTGATGAAATGTTAAAATACCAGAAACATGCTTTAAATTTAATATTCCAACTGATGATCTACCATATGAAAGTCTAAAAAGTTAAGAATTTAGTTCGAATGAAAAACCTTTTATGCTAATAAAAAATAAAAATTGCTTGATTACAATATTTAACAAGGAAGGTGATAGAAAAATAAAAATTGCTTGATTGTAATATTTGCCAGATTTTAGGCTCAATTCTAGCCCTTTTAAAAAGAGCTATTCACAACATTTTTAGAGAGATAGGAGACTAAAAACTGCAGGGTATTGCCTCTAAACCAAATCCACAAGGAAAAAAAATTCAGAAGTCAAGCTAACAAGAAAGGCCATTTATATACTTCTCAAAATTATGCACAAAAAAACTTAGACATTTACATACCCTTTAATCTAGAAATACTACTTCTATAAATATGATTTTGGAAATAATTAAGATGTTTACAAAGATAGTGCAGAAAGAATGTTAATGAAGTAGTTTATAGCAGAAAAAAATGAAACAGCTTAAACATTCCATTAGAAGGAATTACTTAAATTATAGTTAATTGATAAAATAAAATACAATGTCATTTGCCTCAATTAATACAGGTAATGTAGGTAATGACATGAAAATATATTCACAATACATTCAGTTAAAAAATGTATAATAATGTAGTGGTTTTTGCTATGTGATGTTATTAAAAGTAATTTTTAAAAAATTTTCTTCTTATGTATGCTTTCTTATTTTTCCAACAACAACAATACAGTTTTGGGAAAGAATAATTATAATTAAGATATATTTTTAAATTGAAACTCTTGAGAAAAAAAATTTAAAAATCCAGTGCAATGACATAGATGAAATTAGAGCGTATGATGCTAAGTGAAATTAGTCAGAAAAAGACAAATACCATGAATTCACTCATATGCGGAATTTAAGAAACAAATGATCATAGGGAAAAAAGAGACACACCAAGAAACACAATCTTAAGTATAGAGAACAAACTGATGGTCACCAAAGGGGAAGCGGGTGGGGGACAGGCCAAATAGGGATTACAGATGCACTTGTGATGAGCACTAGGTGATGTATGGAAATTTGAATCACTATATTGTATACCCGAAACTAATATGACACTTTATATTAACTAACTGGAATTTAAATAAAAGCTTAAAAAATAAAAAGCATCCTGTGAAGGAGATTAGGTAACAGAAATGCTATTGTATCTGAGGAAGGGATAATGAACTGATAACTAATCACTGATGAAACAGAATGTGCGATAATGCCAAAACAGTTTCTTAAAATTGCAAACACTAAACTGAAACTAAAAATATCAATGTTATCTGTTAAAAAATATATATAGCAAAGAACCAATAGTCTGCTAAGTGCAGACTAATACAGAACAATACAATTTTAGCTTAATTACACAAGTAAGGGATTATACTACACAGGAACTTCACAAATGGATAGAAAAGAGAAAGAAATGATGAATATGAGGGTAACAGAAAAGAGAAAATATTAGAAATGCAGAAAGTATAAGGATATAATTATAGAAAATTTTTTTTAGTTAAAGAAGCATCTCAGCATGAATAATCAGAGATCAATTCATCAATAGTCCTGAAAGAAACAGAATACTATGACTATTAAGAAGAAAACATAAAGATAACCATACAAAAACCACATGAACTTTTGGCTCTTAAGTGCTAGAAAGGGAAAGAGTTTGGGAGAAATCTTTAACAAGCCAAGAGAATTAAGGCAGTTTCTGATCAAACTAATTTCTCCTTAGAGTTACAAGGAGATTACAAGTGGAGAGTCTGGGTGGCTCAGTCAATTAAGTGTCCCACTCTTAATTTCAGCTCAGGTAATGATCTCAGGGGGTTGTGAGACTGAATCCCACTTTGGGCTCTGTGCTGAGCACTGAGCCTGTTTAAGACTCTCTCTCTCCCTCTCCCTCTGCCCCTTAAATTCCACCACCTCCCACTTGGTCTTTCTCTCTCTCTTAAAAAAAAAAAAAAAAAGGAGACATCCTACAGTTGACTTTTAAACAACAGAGGTTGGAACTGTGTGGGTCCACTCAAATGCAGATTTTTTACAGTACTATAAATGTGTTTTCTTTACTTTATGATTTTAATATTTTCTTTCCTCTAGCATATTTTATTGCAAAATTAGAGTATATAACACCTATAACACATAAAATATATGCTCATTGACTATTATGTTATCAGTAAAATTTCCAATCAACAGTAGACTATCAGTATTTAAGTTTCAGGGGAGTCAAAAGTTTTCTGTAGATTTTCGACTATGCAGAGGATCAGAATCCCTGGGTTGTTCAAGCATCAACCATATGCCATATGTTTTATGCTGGCAAACTAGTATCAGGGCAACAGTTCAGAAAAGAAATAAAAATAAATTGTGAAAGATTCATTAATTCTTTTACTCATTCATTCAACACCTATTTATTGAGCAACTATAGTGCTAAGCACTATTCTACCATAGCAGATGGTTTGTGGTAGCGCTATGCCTATCTCCAGGGACACCTAGATGTCCAATAATGACCCTTGGCCACGATGGGATTAAATATACTAACCAGTCATTTAAATTGTGCTATTTAATGTCCCTGGATACAGTCCATATCAGTTTACTTACATTGTTTCTTGAAAATACAGATAGCTCGTTTCACCTGATTTACCAGTGGGGCTATAAAAGACCCCTTGGGAAACTTGTGCCTCAACTACAAGGCCAGTGTATCTCACTTGTATCTTGACATTTCATAACCCAAAGACAAAGCATGTCCTGTGCAACTGAGGAAGAATCCTAGGAGCTCATCTGAAAGTTTGGATCTCTTTGTACTTGTATGTGCTTTCTTTCTCTTGCTGAAACAGAAACCTTCTATGGTTAAATCTTATGAAGTCTTGTGAGTCTCTTGGATTATCTGACTCTGTAATTGTTGCAGCAGTGCACAAAACAGAAAGAGAAGCTCCTGCCCTTGTGGATCTTCCATTTAATAGGAGAAGGCAGATAATAGGAGAAGGCAGAAAAAGACAATGTTATATAATGATAATGCTATGAAGAAAAACAAAGTAGTTAAAGGTTAAAGGGAGTTCCAAGCAGGAGGTACACGGAAGACTTTGCTGAAAAGGTGACATTTAAAGCAAAGAGATAAGGAGTTAAGGGAACATGCAAACAAACATATGGGGAAAAAGCACTGTGGGCAGAGAAAACAAGGAGCAAAGACCCTCAGATGGGAGGGAATCTGGGAGAAAGCAAGGAGGCTAAACTAGCTGGAGTAGAACAAATCAGGGAAAAGTTATAGGAGATGAACTCAGAGGTAATGGGGTACCAGATCAAATAGGATGTTTTAGACCACTGTCAGGACTTTGGCTTTTAAGTAGAATGCGATGGGAAGCCACTAGACACGAGAGGAGTGATTTATATGGAATGGTACTTAAAGGGCTTCCTCTGGGAACTGCACTGAGAAGAGATTCTGGGTGGGCAAGGGAGCAGGAAGACCAGTAGGAAGCCACTGCAGTGGTCCAGACAAGACACCTGAGCTTGGAACATGAAAGTAGGAGGGGTTGTGATAAGAAATGGGTGGATTCTGAATACATTTTGAAGGTAAAAGTAACAGGATTTGCTGATAGATTACATGTAAGGTATAAAAGAAAGAAGAGAGTCAAAGAAGGGTCATTAAAATAATTAATGAGTTCTAGCCGGCTACTATAGAGTTGCACTTAATGATCGATGTACCTATCAAACTTAACTAAGCTCATCTTCACTAACAAACCTGCTCCTCCTCCTGTATTCTTTCTCTCATGGGAAAGGTACCTCTGCCCAGCTACCCAATCTAGACACTTAAATCATCCTTATCTTTTATTTTTCTCATACTCCCCAAACCTAATCAGGTCCTAAATCCTCCTAAAAATCTCTTGCAAATCTGTTGAACTCTTTCCATTTCCAACACTGTTCTTTTGCAGCAGATCCTTTTCACGTCTTAAAAGGAAAGGACTTAAAAAGGAAAAGATTCACTGAGCATCTGTATAAGCCAGGCAACAGGTTACCTGATTTATAGTTACTGTTTTTTTTAAAGATTTTATTTATTTATTTGACAGAGAGAGATCACAAGTAGGCAGAGAGGCAGGCAGAGAGAGATAGGAGGAAGCAGGCTCCCTGCTGAGCAGAGAGCCCAACGCGGGACTCGATCCCAGGACCCTGAGATCATGACCCAAGCCGAAGGCAGCGGCTTAACCCACTGAGCCACCCAGGTGCCCCTAATTATTGTTTTTTAATCAAAATCTTCCTAATTGATTTTCTTGCCTTTAATCTCTCCACATTCCAATATATTTTCCAAGAGCTACTTCCAAACACAAATCCGATCATGTCATTACACTGCTTCAATGAATCTAGGGCTTTATACATGGCAATTCCTCTGCCTGGAGATATTCTTATATCGTCATTTCTTCCTCTTTTACCCTCACTAATATACTTATATTGATCCAATATAACCTACCTCCAGAAAATCCTTTGGTGCATAAACAGGTCTGAAAAGGCTTAAATCTGGAATTAATAAAATATATTAGAACAAAATTTCAATTAATACAACACATGAATAGTTATTAATAAAAAATGTTAATGACTCTTTCATATGTTACAATCCAGCTAAATTAATTCAGACTTGCAGAGTATTGACAATTTGTCATTCATTGTCTTAAGTTTTGGGAACACAAAAATGAAAAGGCAGTCCCTTCCCTTAACAGCCTAAGATGACATATTCTGAAAGAAATTAAGAGACTCCCCTTCATAAATCTGTAATAAGTTTATAACTGAATTGAAAAAACAATGTCAATAGAACATAAAAGTTCTATATGAGAATTCTCCAAGTACATGGAACATAAATAATACATTCTTAGTGAATTCCTCTAGTTGTATTGAACTGTTCTCCCTTTTGAACTTATATAACACACTGCTCCTCTAGTAGGGTACTTATTTCTTGCCCAGTCTCCCACACTTATTTTTAAAGGAGTGGTGGTGGGACGCCTGGGTGGCTCAGTTGGTTAAGTGTCTGCCTTTGGCTCAGGTCATGATCCCAGGGTCCTGAGATTGAGTTCCACACTGAGCAAGGAGGCTGCATCTCTCTCTGCCTGCCATTCCCCGTACTTGTCTCCCTCTCTCTCTACCTCTCTCTGACAAATAAATAAATAAGATCTTTTAAAAAAATAAGGAAATAAAGGAGTGGTAAGCGATTATGTACATGTCTATCTATACAATTATAT
Source organism: Mustela nigripes (assembly GCF_022355385.1). Lineage (NCBI taxonomy): Eukaryota > Metazoa > Chordata > Mammalia > Carnivora > Mustelidae > Mustela > Mustela nigripes. Next base: position 223,802,302 of record NC_081557.1, on the reverse strand, counting down.
ACATCTGTTTATCATAATAAATGAGACGAGTTGTCACTCAAATGTTTATAAAATTGATTGACTCCATTTAACATTAAAATAAACCAAAATACTTAAAAACATTTAGAAGTCTCAAAACTTTTCACCATTTAACCTACCTTTAAAGCCTGAAAAATATTTACCTTAATTATGAGTCTAAGAAATCCACTGAAAGATTTAATCTACTTTTCTATAAAGATGTTTTCAAATGATGCTTTAAAAAAGGATAACTGATTTAAATACTCTCGAAATAATGCAAAACATTGGTCAAAGTTAGGAATTTTTAAACTGCAAAGTAGAAGTTTAAGCAATAAAAGTAGAGGACAGTAATTAACAGGGAAGGAAAATTGCTATCTTTCCAAAAGAATTGTTAACATTGTTATTTTGGAACCAGAATTAAGAGCGCAATTTGTTTCCTACTACCACATTTTGAAAAAAGTTGTTCATATACCTGGTTCATCAGTTCCCATTTCATTCCATTTATTGAGAAGTTCTTTCTGTTCTCCAACTGGCCTCTAAAAAAGGTAATTTTAAAATTGGTTTCATTTTGTGAAGTTTAGCAATGCAGCTGAAAAATAAGAACCAATAACTTACCGAAAAGTTTGAATAAGCTACCATAACGTAAGAAAAAAATAATTTTACTACATACAGAGAACTTTTGTTGGAATTACTCTTAAATTACTGTTATTTAACTATTATATCTAGTCTGAATGCCTCAGGTGGAACGTGATACTAATGAGCCCCCCAAAAAGAAGGTAAATGATCTCTACTGGACAGTAAATTTCACAAAGAAATACTGCTCCTCAGCCACATACTCCATCTCTTACCCCATCTAGCAACCTCAGAAAGGCATCGTAAGGGGGACTGGCAAAGACCGTGTGACTCCGAGTCAGTAGCACCATCTTCCTATACGAAAGACTGTATATTGCCCAATACTATATACTTCGACTTTATATCAAGAACTTTATAGTTCTCCATATAAATTTATCTGCTTTTTACACCATCCTTCTGGTGCCTTCAGTGACTTGTCCTTGGGTATTACCCAAAGTTCATCCACTATATCCTGTCCCACACAAGGAATAAATAGCAGGTAGGGAGAATAAAGTGAAGAGAAACTTGTGTTTTCCTATTCAGGAGCCATCAGAAAGAATCTTGAGCATTCCTCAAGTGGCTTTTCTTTTCTTCTTTATCTCTCCCCACTCAAAACCCATAGTGACATGTAGGCAGCCACGGACCCAGCTAGAGGCGAGGGATCAAACCAGGCCCTGACGCGTGCCTCCTGAATATCAGTTGAGTTGCGCTGGAGAAAGAAGAGCCTGAGCTATGGACCCTAAGACTCGCTGGCGTGACTGCCTGCATGTATTAAGAGGCAAAACTGGGTTGCACATTTAACTGTTACAAGATTACCCAGTACTTGCACGGATTATAAATTGCACCATTGTAAGCTCGTGAATTGCTCGTTAAAGATTAGCTAAGTAGACAAAAGTTACTGGCGTCAGAAAATCCACTACCAGTGCTTGGGAAATGGGTTTCGTAAAAGCTTAAGGGGTTTCATGTGAATGGTACGTGTGTATAAAGAATCAACCGAAAATAGATACTTCCTTATAATTGTTTCTGTTAGCTATATAATGCCTCACAGCCTTGAATAAAATTGGCACTGCTTGGATATCAACCACTGTGTCCCTCCTGTCCTCATTTCTTTACAAGTCTTATTCTCTCCGCATTCTCTTACTCGACCCTGCTCGTGTCGTGGCACCGGCCGCGACAGTGACAGATAAATGTTGAGAATTAGATCTAATAGTACTATTATTAGAACTAAATAGTTCAACAGAGAGATGACAAATCATCATTTCATTCTCTATGTTAATACTGAAAGATGGTACCATACTGGCTATTACAAGATAATAGTATGCCTCAACCCCATCTCCAATTAAAAAAATATGGTTATTGTGCTAATTACTCAAATGTAAGGAGACCAAAGGTAAGTAAAATTCTTAAAGACCATTTATAATACTTATAACCTTTATAGCCAGATTTCTAAATAATCTATACGTAGATTATATATTGTATTTTTATTTATTCTCAAGATATGTTCATTACGAAAAGCATTACAATATATGTAATAGAAATCTATATAGAATATACCCACGTAAGTGGCCTTTTACAGAATTTTGTTTCACTATAAACTGGTATACTGGTTAAAAAAAAACAACTGCCTAACAGTTACAACTTCATGGTACTCCTAGTATTTGATTCACAATAAAATACTTAAATGTTAAAATTACCTTTCGTGCCAATGGGATACTCAGTTCAGTGCACATGCTATTTAAACTCTTCAAAATTCTTTTTTCCCAACTTCCCTGAAATATAAAAAAATAACTTATTATTGTTTCTGGTTAATAATACCAAAACTAATTTTTTTTAAAAATTAAAGCTATTATGAGTTATATAGAAATGGTGAGGTTGGTTGAGATTGGTTAACTTCATTCATTAGTTCACTCAATAAATATTGATTACTGCCTACTAATGTGCCAGATACTACCCTTAGTGCTGTGAACTAAGCCATGAACAGAAGGTCTCAGTCTTCATAAAACTTATGTTCTAGGGGGAAGGTTGGCAATGGGGTTAGGAAAAAAAAAAAATCAACAACTCATATTATAAGAAAAAATAGCAGGTAATAAAAAGGTAAATTACTTTTAAGCATTTTGAAAATGTTTGATACTTAGAAATCCCATTAATAACCTAGTAAAAAATGAAATTTTATAGGAATTATTATATTGTGATTTTTCCAAACAAGACATTTCAGTCCTAAATACTTCACCATGCATGTTCTAATAAGAACCTTCTCCTCCAATAATAACTACGATACTGCTATCACACCTAAGAAAACTAGTGTTAATATTTCACACATCTAATACCTAGTCCACCATCAAACTATTCCAGTTGTCCCCAAAATATCTTTTATAGTTTTTAAAATCCATAATCCATTAAAAATGCATGCATTACATTTCGTTGTTATGTCACTTTCCATGTAGCTGAATCTAGAGTCTCTTTGTTCTTTTCTCTTTCATGATATTGACTTTATTGAGGAGTCCAGGCCAGTTATCTTTTAGAATATGTTACAATATGGATTTGTCTTATTGGGTTTTTTGCAGCATTGATCACCTTCTTCTCCAGCCTCCATATCTCTTTTAAGCTTGAAATAATAAGTTATTTTTAATAGCCAGTCATAAACTGGTTATCCATGTATACCATGTTTTAGGAAATTATTCTTTTTAACAACAAGCTAAATTTTTATAATTTTTTTTTTGGTCTTTTTACTAAAACATGCCTAGAGACCACTTCTGGCTCACTGAAACCAAAATGCTCACTGAAACCAAAATAAAATAATACCAAAGCTTCAAAATTTAGATCAAGAGAAGAGAAGAGAACTATATATAACAGCATTGATAATGGACAGTTATATCCAGGCAATAAAAGTATAATAATAATAATAGCTCTTTTATGTGGTTGTTATAAAGCTTAAAGATGTAAAGTGCCTGGAACAGTGACATAATAATGATGATAATAATAATCATTCAATAATCGATAGCTTTTACTATAGCTATTATTGTTCACAGCTTCCTCTTTAACAGACACATTTAAATACATTACCCTCTTTATCTGGAATATACTCTCCACGTTCTACTCCAATCCCCAACATATTTTTTCCTATTATCTGAGTAAATCTTACTCGCTTCTCAGGTCTTCATCTCTATTAAGATTTCTCTTCCTGATCCCTCACCGCAGATAGTAGTAGGTACATTTGCTTATAGTCTCTCACAGCACCCCTTCTTTCACCTATCATCACATAATCACACTTTGTCTAGCACATAATAGATGCTCAATGATTGAATCGATTTCTACTCTAAGTAATGTTGCAAGCATTTTTTAAAAAATTTGATACAACAGCCTAAGCAATGAATGAACAAAAAAGCATTTATCTGTAGGAGAAATATATAGCTGTGTGAAACGTATAAGCCTTAGTTCACTAAATATTTACAAACAGCTTTTCAGGAGTAATAGAATAGTCTTCATAAATTATATGAAATGCTGACAAAATAATCCCATTTACTGGCTTATTTTCAATGATCTCTCTCTCTCTTTTTAACTGTAAATACTTCTCTTAAATCCAAGACCTAAATAAAACACATTTGAGCACCTTATTCATGATCAATGAATTAATAATTATATATTGTTAGTTATAACAGTATAACCTTCTTCCACCCCCAATGTCCTATCCTCAATTTATCTGAATAAATCTTATTCAACTTTCAAGTCTTAGCTTAAATATCATCTCTTCTAATAAACCTTCTGTCACTTGCTTCCCCCACTTCAGACTGTGGCGGAAGGAAATACAAGAAAGCTTATTTGGGGGGTAAAAAAAAAGGAATTTTAATTCAGTCATTGCTATAAAAATAAAATTTGCATAAAGATTAAAAATCTAGTCTCTGGGCACCTAGGTAGCTCAGTCGGTAAAGTGTCTGCCTTCAGCCCAGGTCACGATCCCAGGGTCCTGGGCTCAAGTCCACATTGGGCTCCCTGCTCATCGGGGAGTGTGCTTCTTCCTCTCCCTTTGCCCCTCCACACTGCTTGTGCTCACTCTCTCTCTCATACTCTCTCTCTCAAATAAACAAATAAAATCTTTTAAAAAATAAAAAAATGAAAAAGTCCAATTCCTGAATTCATATTATTTATCCTATTATATAAGAAAAACTTAACTGAAATGGTTTAAGTTAGTGAAATCGTGAGTTCCCTGTTTCCAGAAATACTCAAGCAAAGGGACATGAACTTCAGAGGTTGAATGAGATAAACTTGGGTCCACTTCAACTCCAGTCATAGATAACTTTTTTCAGGCTCTATCTGTAGAAGTGCCTAAACAAGCCCAAAGTCTCAAAAATGCTTAAAAAAAAGTCCTGAGTGAAATAAGTCAAGCAAAGAGAGCCAATTATCATATGGTTTCACTTATTTGTGGAGCATAACAAATAGCATGGAGGACATGGGGAGTTAGAGAGGAGAAGGGAGTTGGGGGAAATTGGAAGGGGCAGTCAATCATGAGAGACTATGGACTCTGAAAAACAATCTGAGGGGTTTGAAGTGGCGGGTGGGTGGGAGGTTGGGGTACCAGGTGGTGGGTATTATAGAGGGCACAGATTGCATGGAGCACTGGGTGTGGTGAAAAAATAATGAATACTGTTATGCTGAAAATAAATTTAATTTAAAAAGTCCTATGCTATTTATTTAAATTAAAATCTTTATATTTAGCACACACAGAAAAAGTGGAAGTGGTAAATAAACTATTGAGAAATGACAGTGCACTAATGCAAGATACAAAGAAAATAATGGTTTCTACCCCAAAGTCATGAAATAAAGCTTTAAAATGCTACTTAAAAGAAAAATGAATGGCCTTTTACATTTAAAATGTTTAATAGGAAGACATTACCTTTTACCCAAACCCACATCCTCTCCAAATGAAATTATCGTTGCCTTCAAATCATTTTCCCTAATAATTGGAATCTATGGTATTAAGTCAAAGGATTTCAAGAGTTTTATAAAAAAGGTAATTTCTAAGCCATGAGATGCAAAAAAATTACAAAAGAATCACAATTGTATTGAAAACTCTAATTGGGTATTATCTATTGCCTTGCTACTTTTTTATAACTTTTGGGACTTCATCAAGATCAAAAGCTTCTGCACAGCAAAGGAAACAGTCCACAAAACAAAGAAGCAACCCACAGAATGGGAGAAGAGATTTGAAAATGACAGTACAGGCAAGGGGTGATATCCAAGATCTGTAAAGAACTCCTCAAACTCAACACACAAAAAACAGATAATCATGCCAAAAAATGGGCAGAAGCCATGAATAGACACTTCTCCAAGGAAGACAAGCAAATGGCTAACAGACACATAAAAAAATGTTCATCATCATTAGCCATCAGGGAGATTCAATTCAAAACCACACTGAGAAACAATCTTACACCAATTAGAATGGCCAAAATTAACAAGACAGTAAACAACATGTGTTGGAGAGGATGTGGAGAAAGGGGAACCCTCTTACACTGTTGGTGGGAATGCAAGTTGGTACAGTCATCTGGGAAAAGTGTAGAGATTCCTTAAGAAATTAAAAATAGAGCTACCCTATGACCCTCCAATTGCACTACTGGGTATTTAACCCAAAGATAGAGATGTAGTGAAAAGAAGGGCCATCTGTACCCCAATGTTCATAGCAGTCAATGGCCACAGTCACCAAACTGTGGAAAGAACCAAGATGCCCTTCAACGGATGAATGGATAAAGAAGATATGGTCCATATATACAATGGAGTAATATGCCTCCATCAGAAAAGATGAATACCCAAATTTTGTATCAACATGGATGGGACTGGAAGAGATTATGCTGAGTGAAATAAGTCAAGCAGAGAGAGTCAATTATTATATGGTTTCACTTACTTGTGGAGCATAAGGAATAACACAGAGGACACTGGGAGATGGAGAAGAGAAGTAAGTTGGGGGAAATTGGAGGAGGAGACAAACCATGAGACACTGTGGACTCTGAGAAACAAACTGAGGATTTTGGAGGAGAGGGAGGTGGGGGCTGAGTGAGCCTGGTGGAGGATACTATGGAGGGCATGCATTGTATGAAATGGAAAAAAAAAAGAAAGTAAATAAGTCTTTAAAAGCCATATACTTTAGTGTGTAAAAATTTTGAAATTATAAAATAACAAAATGATTTCCTTCACACTGAAAAAAAATAAAGCAAAATAGTTATAACCTGCTATCTAAAGGAAAAAGATTTTAGTAATTCTCTGACTATAAAAGTAATACATTTATTCAAGATAATTTGGAAAAAAGAATAATATGTAAAGAATAGAATAATAAGTAAGTATCCTTAAGTTTCTATCAGCCAAAAATAACCATCATTAATATTTTGTTCTCTTCTTTCATTTGTTCTATGCATGTGTGTGTACAGCTGAGATATACACCTGTGTATATATATTTAATTAGGGTGGAATTAAATTGTTTTATATTTTGCTTTTTCCATTTAAAATTATATTATATACATTTTCCTATTTCATTATATTCTTTCAAAAGTAACATTTTTAAACTTTTTTTTTTTATTTGACAGACAGAGATCACAAGTAGGCAGAGAGGCAGGCAGAGAGAGAGGAGGAAGCAGGCTCCCCACTGAGCAGAGAACCTGATGCAGGGCTTGATTCCAGGACCCTGGGATCATGACCTGAGCTAAAGGCAGAGGCTTTAACCCACTGAGCCACCCAGGCGCCCCAAAAGTAACATTTTTAAGGGCCACATAACATTGTCTTTTGGAGACACCATGCTATATATATGCAAGCCTTACTGTTATTCATTTAGATTCTTTTAAATTTTTAAATATTATCATGAACATAAATTTCTGCATTTCCCCGATTCTTCCCTTTAGATAAGGTTCTAGAAATGGAATTACTAGGAAAAAGGGTGTGAATATTTTCTGAGAGGGAACAATTTTCTTTTTTTGTTTATTCAATTCATCCATCATTCCATCATTTAAAAAAAAAAAAAAAAGGTATGTACTGAGCATCTGCCAAGAGGCAAGCACTGTGCCAGAATTTGAAGATACAGTTCTGGAAGGAGACAATGATCCTGCTTCACAGAGATGGCAGAATCTAGAAGATAGTATAGACAATCCCACAATATTGTGGGAGGAGGTCTAGGAAGCCTCCTGTATGGAGGATTGAAGACAAAGAAAAGGTACCTGAGAATCTGAGATCTCAGGGTCAGAAAGACTTCCTACAGAAACCATCATGTAACCTGATACCTGAGAATATGCAGAAGTTAGCCAGAATGTGTGAGATTTGTGGGGAGGCAGTTTCAGGTAGAAGCAACAGCATGAGCAGCAGTTCTCCTACTGGAACTACTGAAGGAAGTCAACCATGATTATATAGAGTAGATGTGGTGGAAATATGCAGGGGAGTAAGGAGGGGGAGGAACAATTTGAGGACACAAGAGATAAGACTTGAGTAGTAAAGAGGAGCAAGGTAATTTATAGTTTTTATAAGCAAAAATAAGAAGTTGCAGTTGTGTCCTAAAAGTCTGGGAAGTTTTGGGTTTATAAAAAAGATTTTATTTATTTATTTAAGAAAGAAAGCATGCTTGCACTTGAGCTTGAGCAGGGTGAGCAGCAGAAGGTGGAGTGGGGGGAGAGAATCTCAAGCAGATTCCCTGCCGAGTGTGGAGTCCTATGCAGGACTTGATTATCAGACCATGAGATCAAAACTGGAGCCAAAACAAGAGTCAGACCCTTAACCAACTGAGCCATCCAGAAACCCCCTAAAAGTCTGGGAAGTTTTAAGAAATGGAGTAACAAAACAGAAGGTAGAAAGATCAATTAGGAAGAGGATGAGAATTGAAGTTATATAAAACTTTTCATTTTTATTTAGGTTACTGGATTGACAGAGAACTGCACAAATTCAACCACATAGCATATTTTGAATTTGTCTGAGCATTCCTGGAGTGGATAAAGAAACAGGCTGAATATCATCAGGTAGTACAGATTCTAAAGCCAGACTGTCTGAGTTGAAATTCCAACTCTTCCATCTACTAGTTTTGTGAAACTGGACCGATCTAAGATCCTAAGAGTAACACATCTCGCAGCCTTGTCATGAATGTTAAATGAGTAAATAATTGTAAAGCGCTAGAATGGTATGTGGCACATAATTAGAGCACTATGTGCTCACTAGTACTATTTCACAAGAAAATAGTACTTAAGGATACTGAGAATTAAGTATAAGGATAATTATACTTAATCACACACTGTATATCAGTTTCTTCAAATACGGCTTTTCTAAAAGGTGTAGCAAAGTAGTTCTCAAATTATTTTACATGGAAATAGGGTTTCACAGTCACATCAGTCTGAACAACACTGAATTAAATAAAATTAAACAGCTTCTTTATTGCAGAACATCTCAGAGCTCTTAACATGCCAAAATAAACTGTATGCAACAAAATTAAGGAGTATTGAACTAAAACCCAAAGTATAAAATAAACATCCATGAGCCCACACTTATATAATAAATAAATGGGGGGGGAGGCAACTCTTCCATGCAGAAACACCAAATAATTTCTGCACAGACTCCCACCTCACGTTGGTGGAACCTAAATGTCTCACCTTACATGTGAACCATAAATAATGACTTCCTCCAAACAGTACAGTATACAAGGGGATGGGGACCGAAAAGTGACTTTGCAGTGGAACAGCCTCACAAATACTACCCAAGGCAGTAGAGCCAGGTCAACAACAATAGTGCCAATCATGTTGACAGTATATACCCTGATGTGATATGAGGAACATAAAGGGCACTTTCTATCTGTGGTCCTCCTCCAAGAACCTCCCCCTGCAGTCTAATCATGAGAAAAACATCAGACAAATTCCAATAGGGGGATATACTACAAAATACCTGACCAGTACTTCTCAAAACTGTCAAGGTCATCAAAAATAAGAAAAGTCTGAGAAACTGTCCTAGCCAACAAGAGCCTAAGGAGATATGACAAACAAATGAATATGGTATCCTGGATGGGATCCTGGAACAGAAAAAGGAAGGTTAAAACTAAGGAAATACTCATAAAGTATGACCATAAGCTAATAGGGGAGACTAGGTGTGGAGTCTATCGACTCTATAATATCTTCTTAATTCTGTAAATCTAAAATCTAAAACTCTTATAAAAAATCAAGTCTACCAGGTGGTAGGTATTATAGAGGGCACAGATTGCATGGAGCACTGGGTGTGGTGAAAAAATAATGAATACTGTTATGCTGAAAATAAATAAATTTAATTAAAAAAATCAAGTCTATTAAAAAATCATAAAGTAAGTTGTGAAAGGAGTGAAAGGTACAGCACAGGGAATATAGTCAATGTAACCGTAATAGCAGTGTATGATGACAGATGGCAGCTATGCTTCTGGTGAACATCGTGATGTGCATAGACTCATCAAATCACTATGGGATACACCCGAAACTGTGCTCAACATCTGAAACTAATGTAACATTGTGGGTCAACTATACTTCAATAAAAATAAATACAAATAAAAGCCATGAATATTTTTTTAAATTTTTTATTTTTTATAAACATATATTTTTATCCCCAGGGGTACAGGTCTGTGAATCACCAGATTTAGACACTTCACAGCACTCACCAAAGCACATACCTTCCCCAATGTCCATAAACCCACCCCCTTCTCCCAACCCCCTGCCCCCAGCAACCCTAAGTTTGTTTTGTGAGATTAAGAGTCACTTATAGTTTGTCTCCCTCCCATTCCCATCTTGTTTCATTTATTCTTCTCCTACCCACTTAAGCCCCTATGTTGCATCACCACTTCCTCATATCAGGGAGATCATATGATAGTCGTCTTTCTCTGCTTGACTTATTTCACTAAGCATGATACGCTCTAGTTCCATCCATGTTGTCGCAAATGGCAAGATTTCATTTCTTTTGATGGCTGCATAGTATTCCATTGTGTATATATACCACATCTTCTTGATCCATTCATCTGTTGATGGACATCTAGGTTCTTTCCATAGTTTGGCTATTGTGGACATTGCTGCTATAAACATTCGGGAGCACGTGCCCCTTTGGATCACTACGTTTCTAACTTTAGGGTAAATACCCAATAGTGCAATTGCTGGGTCATAGGGCAGTTCTATTTTCAACATTTTGAGGAACCTCCATGCTGTTTTCCAGAGTGGCTGCACCAGCTTGCATTCCCACCAACAGTGTAGGAGGGTTCCCCTTTCTCCGCATCCTCGCCAGCATCTGTCATTTCCTGACTTGTTGATTTTAGCCATTCTGACTGGTGTGAGGTGATATCGCATTGTGGTTTTGATTTGTATTTCCCTGATGCCGAGTGATATGGAGCACTTTTTCATGTGTCTGTTCGCCATCTGGATGTCTTCTTTGCAGAAAGGTCTGTTCATGTCCTCTGCCCATTTCTTGATTGGATTGTTTGTTCTTTGGGTGTTGAGTTTGATAAGTTCTTTATAGATTTTGGATACTAGCCCTTTATGTGATATGTTGTTTGCAAATATCTTCTCCCATTCTGTCAGTTGTCTTTTGGTTTTGTTAACTGTTTCCTTTGCTGTGCAAAAGCTTTTGATATTGATGAAGTCCCAGTAGTTCATTTTTGCCCTTGCTTCCCTTGCCTTTGGCGATGTTCCTAGGAAGAAGTTGCGTGGCTGAGGTCGAAGAGGTTGCTGCCTGTGTTCTCCTCAAAGATTTTGATGGATTCCTTTCTCACATTGAGGTCCTTCATCCATTTTGAGTCTATTTTTGTGTGTGGTGTAAGGAAATGGTCCAGTTTCATTTTTCTGCATGTGGCTGTCCAATTTTCCCAACACCATTTGTTGAAGAGACTGTCCTTTTTCCATTGGACATTCCTTCCTGCTTTGTTGAAGATTAGTTGACCATAGAGTTGAAGGTCTATTTCTGGGCTCTCTATTCTGTTCCATTGATCTATGCGTCTGTTTTTGTGCCAGTACCATATTGTCTTGACAATGACAGCTTTGTAATAGAGCTTGAAGTCTGGAATTGTGATGCCACCAACTTTGACTTTCTTTTTCAGTAATCCTCTGGCTATTCAAGGTCTTTCTGGTTCCATATAAATTTTAGGATTATTTGTTCCATTTCTTTGAAAAAAATGGATGGGACTTTGATAGGGATTGCACTAAATGTGTAGATTACTTTAGGTAGCATAGACATTTTCACAATATTTGTTCTTCCAATCCATGAACATGGAACATTTTTCCATTTCTTTGTGTCTTCCTCAATTTCTTTCATGAGTACTTTATAGTTTTCTGAGTATAGATTCTTTACCTCTTTGGTTAGGTTTATGCCTAGGTATCTTATGGTTTTGGGTGCAATTGTAAATGGGATTGACTCCTTAATTTCTCTTTCTTCTTTCTTGTTGTTGGTGTAAAGAAATGCAACTGATTTCTGTGTGTTGATTCTATTTCGTGACACTTTACTGAATTGCTATGCAAGTTGTAGCAGATTTGGAGTGGAGTCTTTTGGGTTTTCCACATATAGTATTATATCATCTGCAAAGAGTGATAGTTTGACTTCTTTGCCAATTTGGATGCCTTTAATTCCTTTTTGTTGTCTGATTTTTGAGTACTATGTTGAATAGCAGTGGTGATAATGGACATCCCTGACGTGTTCCTGACCTTAGTGGAAAAGCTCTCGGTTTTTCTCCATTGAGAATGATATTCACGGGGGGGTTGAGCATTTTTTTATGTGTCTGTTAGCCCTTTGTTTGTCTTTTTTGGTGAACTCTTTATTCCTGTTTTCTGCCCTTTTCTTAACTGTACTATTATTCTTTTTTTTAGGTATTGAGTTTGATAAGTACTTTATAGATTTTGGATATTAGCCCTTTATCCTATATTTCATTTGCAAATATCTTGTCCCATCCCATTGGCTGCCTTTTAGTTTTGTTGATTGTTTCCTTCACTGTGCAGAAGTTTTTTTATCTTGATGAAGTTCCAGTAGTTCGTTTTTGCTTTTGTTTCCCTTGCCTCTGGAGATACATGTAGAAAGAAGTTGCTACAATCAAGGTCAAAGAAGTTGCTGCCTGTGTTCTTCTCTAGGGTTTTGATGGTTTCTTGTCTTACATTTAGGCCTTTCATCCATTTTGAGTGTATTTTTGTGTCTGGTGTAAGAAAGTGGTCCATTTACATTCTTCAGATGTTACTGTCCAGTTTTTCCAACACGAATTGTTGAAGAGACTGTCTTTTTTCCATTGGATATTCTTTCCTGTTTTGTTGAAAATTAGTTCACCATAGAGTTGTGGGTTACCATTTCTGGATTATCTATTCTGTTCCATTGATTTATGTGTTTTTGTGCCAGTACCGATTACAGATTTGTGATAGAGCTTGAAGTCCAGGATTGGAGGCCACCAGTTTTGGTTTTCTTTTTCAACACTCCTTTGACTATTCAGAGTCTTCTGTTTCCATACACATTTTAGAATTTTTTTTCTAGCTGTATAAAAAATGCTGGTGTTATTTTGATAGGGATTGCATAGAATATGTAGATTGCTTTGGATAATATAGACATTTTAACAATATTTGTTCTTCCAATCCATGAGCATGAAATGTTTTTACATTTCTTCATATCTTTAATTTCTTTCATAATTGTTCTGTAGTTTTTGGAGTACAGATCTTTTACTTCTTTGGTTAGGTTTATTCTTAGACACTTATGGGTTTTGGTGCAGTTGTAAGTGGGATTAATGCCTTGGTTTCTCTTTCTGCTGCTTCATTATTGGTGCTAGAAATTCAACAGATTTCTGTATGTTGATTTTATATATTATGACTTTGCTGAATTCCTGTGCGAGTTCTAGCAATTTTTTTGGTGGAGTCCTCAGGTTTTCTACATTGATTATCACATCATCTGCAAAGAGTAAATGTTTGACTTCTTTCTTCCCAATTGGATGCCTTTTATTTCTTTTTGTTGTCTGATTGCTGAGGCTAGGTCTTCTAGTACTGTGTTGAACAACAGTGGTGAGAATGGACATCCCTCTCATGCTCCTTACTTTAGGCAGAAAGCTCTCAGTTTGTCCTCATTGAGGATGGTATTAGCTGTGTTTCTTTCATATGTGGCCTTTGTGGTGTTGAGGTATATTCCTTCTATCCCTACTATCTTGATGGTTCTTATCAAGAAAGGATGCTGTATTTTGCCAAATGTGTTTTCTGTATTTTTTGAGAGGATCATATGGTTCTTAAACTTCCTTTTATTTATGTGATGTGTCACATTAATTGATTTGCAAATACTGAACCACCTTTGCAGCCCAGGAATACAGCCCATTTGCTCATGGTAAATAATCCTGTTAGTATACTCTTGAATTCAGTTAACTAGTCTCTTGTTAATTGAATTCAAGAGTACATTAACAGGATGATGATGATGATGATTTTGCATCCATGTTTATCAGGGATATTGGTCGATAAGTCTCCTTTTTTAGTGGGGTCTTTGTCTGGTTTGGGGAACAAGGTAATACTGGCCTCATAGAATGAGTTTTCAAGTTTTCCTTCCTTTTCTATTATTACTATTTTTTTAAATAACTTCAGAAGAAGAGGTATTAATTCTTTTTTAACTATGTGGTAGAATTCCTGTGGGAAGGCATTTGGCCCTGGACTCTGGTTTGTTGGGAAATCTTTTTTTTTTTTTTTAATTATTATTATTTTTTTATTTGACAGATGGAGATCACAAGCAGACAGAGAGGCAGGCAGAGAGAGAGAGGGAAGCAGGCTCCCCTCTGAGCAGAGAGCCTGATGTGGGGCTCGATCCCAGGACCCTGGGATCATGACCTGAGCCGAAGGCAGAGGCTTTAACCCACTGAGCCACCCAGGTGCCCCAGTTGGGAAATCTTTTATTGCTGATTCAGTTACTTTGCTGATTATGGATGTGTTCAGGTTTCTATTTCTTCCTGCTTCAATTTTTGTAGTTTATCCAAATAATTTATTCATGTCTTCCAGATTACCCAATTTGTTGGTATATAATTGCTCATTCTCTTATAATTGTTTGCATTTCTTTGGTATTGGTTGTAATCTCTCTTCTTATATTTGTGATTTTATTTATTTGGGTTCTTTCTTTTTTCTTTTTTTAAGTCTGGCTTGTGGTTTGTCAATTTTGTTAATTCTTTCAAGGAACCAGCTCCTAGTTTCATTTATCTATTCTCTTTCTCTCTCTATTTAAATTTCTGTATCACTATTTCTGTTCTAATCTTAATGATTACTCTTCTTTGGCTGATATTAGGCTTTATTTGCTGTTCTCTCTCCAGCTCCTTTAGGTGTAAGATTAGGTTGTATATTTGAGACTTTCCTTGATTCTTGAGGAAGGCCTGTATTGCTATATAATTACCACTTATGACTGCCTTTACTAATACCATTGTATTACCTATGAAGTCACTGTTTGTGTAGATTGTCTGTGTTTCTTTCTAATATTTGTTGCTTTTGGTCTCTGTTTCCTGCTCCAAAGGTTTTGGACTGTCATGTTTTCATTTTCATTTACTTCCATGTATTTTTTAATTTCTTTTTTTCCTGGTTAACCCATTCATTCTTTAGTAGGATGTTTTTTGACCTCCGTGTATTTGTGGTCTTTCCAAATTTTCTATGACTTCAAGTTTTATAGCGTTGTGGTCTGAAAATATGCATGAAATAATCTCAGTCTTTTTATACTGGTTGAGGCCTGATTTGTGACCCAGTATGTGATCTTGTTTTTTATTGATTCTGACACCCATGTTCTTTGATTGGAGCATTTAGTCCATTTACATTCAGAGTAATTATTGATAGGTATGAATTTAATACCATTGTATTACCTATGAAGTCACTGTTTGTGTAGATTGTCTGTGTTTCTTTCTAATATTTGTTGCTTTTGGTCTCTGTTTCCTGCTCAAAGCATCCCCTTAATATTTCTTGCAAAGCTGGTTTAGTGTTCATGAACTCCTTTAGTTTTTGCTTGTCTTGGAAACTCTATCTCTCCTTCCATTCTGAATGACAGCCTTGTTGGATATAGTATTCTTGGCTGCACAGTTTTCCCATTTACCATGTTGAATATCATTCCATTTCTTTCTGGCCTGTCAAGTTTCTGTGGACAGGTCTGCTACTAACATTGTGTGTCTGCCCTTGTAGGTTATGGACCTTTTGTCCCTAGCTGCTTTCAGAATTCTCTCTTTATCTTTGTATTTTCCAAGTTTCACTATGATATGTCTTGGTGTTGACCTGTTTTTGTTGATTTTGAGGGGGCTTCTGTATGCCTCTTGGACTTGAATGCCTGTTTCCTTCCCTAGATTGGGAAGTTTTCAGCTATAATTTATTCAAACAAATCTTCTGCCCCTTTCCCCTTCTCTTCTTCTTCTGAAACTCCTATGATATGGATATTACTGTGCTTTGTGGAATCACTAAGTTCCCTAAGTCTGTATTCAGGATCTAATAGGTTTTTTTCCCCCCTCTTCTTTTCACCTTCATTATTTTCCATAATTTTATCTTCTGTATCACCTGTTTATTCCTCTGTTTCTTCTATCCTTGTTATGATTACGTCCAATCAGTTTTGCATCTAGTTATAGTATTTTTTAGTTCAACTTGACTAGCTTTTAGGTCTTTTATCTCCTCAGCAAGGGTTTCTCTGATGTCTTTTATGCTTCTTTCAAGCCTGGTTAGAATTGCTAGTATTCTTATGAGTGTTGTTCTAAATTCTTATTCAGGTATATTGCTTATATTTGTTTTGAGCAATACTTTGGCTGTGATTTCTTCTTGATCTTTCTTTTGGGGAGAATTTCTCCATTTTGTCATTATGTCCAGATTATGTCTTTTGCATATTATGAAAGCTTGTTATGTTTCCTGCTCCTGAGAGTACGGTATTAAGAAGGGGGTCATACACTGTCCAGGGCCTGGCACTTCAGGAAGTTTTTCTGTGTGCACTCTGCTTTTGTGTTTTGGTTTCTCTTTCCCACAGGTCAGTCCTCTGCAGAGTTCCTCCTTGCTTGCTATGAGGGGTCTTTGGACTTTTAACTAGGTGTGCTTTGATTTGTTTGTTAAGATAAGCCTGAAAACAAACAAACAAACCCTGATGTAAGAAAAGAGAAAAGGAAAAGGAGGAACAACAAACAAGCAGACAAAATACTATAAGCCTGATTCCAAAGAAAAAGAAAGAAGAAAAAAAGATTAGGAAGAAAAAAGAAAAAAACAGCCTGATCCAAAAAATGAGAAAAGGAAACAAAGCAACATACAAACAAATGAACAAAACCTGTAAACCTGATTCCAAAGAAAAAGGGGGAGGGGGGGAAAAAAAAAGTCTGGTCCTATTTCCACCAGAACTGAAACTGATGCTTTTGAACACTCTATGCTCTTTTGATTTGGTACTTGCAAAGAGCCTGTGTTGGTCCTCTGGGGGAGAGACTCACTGCATTGGCTCGCAGTCAGACCTGCCCTGGTAAAGATGCCCCTCCCAGGCACAGGGGGCTGAGGTTTGCTGTAAGCGACTCCAGCCTCCACCAGGGGCACTGTGTTTCTCTTTGAAGTCTGATAGTGCTGGTGGGCAGGGTGGGGTGTGGTGGGGAAAATGGCATCACCCTGCTCTTTCTTCCCCAGAGAGGGGAATTCAGGGGTGAGATTATTCAGAAGGCCCTCATAGAAAGGAAAACAATCTGCCCTCCCCACCCCTGAGGTCCCAGGCTTCTGTCAGATTCCTGCTCAATCTGTCTGTGCCCAAGCCATTGTTCTCCTATGTTTTATCTATGGAGTGTGGCTGGGATTCAAAACTCCAAGTCTTAAAGGAGGAGAGCCTCACGGCACTGTGCCTGACACTTCTCTGTCTCAGAAAAGCAGTTGCAGGGCCACACTGGTGCCTGGAGTCTATGGTGAAGCACCGCGAAAAACTGTGATCAAGTTATCTGCCTTCTAAGTGAGCCTCTGTCCCAGCTTGTTCAACAGCTACTCAGTGGCACCTGGTGGGCCTTTTGTCCTTGGAGAGGCAAGGGACCCTTTTCCAAATGTACTCCAGGAAGGACCATGTTCTCTCCCAGTGCGACCTAAGGAATCCCCACCCACAGCATCTTGCAGGAACCCTACCTGCTGTTCTCCTCCCCTCTCTCTCTGACTTATCTCTGTGTAAAGGGCTCTCTTCCCTCTATGGTACAGTGGCTTTTCTCTTCCCCAATTCGCATCTCTGAACCTTGCATCTCCCTCTAATTGTACAGATTATTTTCTTAATCTTATGATCAGTTTCCTAGTTGTTCAAAATGATTTGATGTTGGCCCAGCTGTGTTTGAGGGATGAAGAAAGTCCAGGGTTTCCTTGTTTCTCAGCCATCTCAAGTCTTGCCCTAGTTTAGAGTTTCTAAGTTAGTGTTTCTAAGCTAGAAAAACCACTTGGAGAAGAGTTTTATTAAATGGTTAGCTGACCTAGAAGAACTCTGTAGCTTCATTTAATCCTGAAATTCTGTGAGTCTTCAGACACAGAAAGATGAAGTCTAGGATTTGCATGAAGGCATAGTGAGAAGTGGAGAGGATGGGGCCTCTTTAAAGGGAGTTAAAAGATCCTTGCAACCACCTTTTTAGACATACTAGGCCCTGGTTGTACTTCATGGAATATTTAGTCTCAGGTTACCTCCCAGCTTCTTGGACTCAGCCACAACATCAGCCACTTTCCTTCTCATTTTCTTTACTTACCAAGTTTAGAAATTTAAGATTGCTAGTGGCTAATGCTTGGATTAAGATTATTCTGGTAGAAGTAGAAAGAAACTGAATTCATGTGTGTGTGTCAGGGGCAGGGACGGTCATGTGTTTTTAGAGTACAGAATGGTGGAGGATGTCAGAAATGTCAACATAAATAAATGGGTGACGAATATATGCAGGGTAATGTACATGCTTGCTGGATCTCATGTATATATATATGTGTACACACACACACACACACACGTATATATATATATATACTTTAAGATTTTATTTATTTGACAGAGAGAGAGAGAGTACAAATGGTGCGGGGGGGTGGTTGTGGGCAGAGGGAGAGGGAGAAGCAGGATCCATGCTGAGCAGAGAGCTTGGGGGACAGGGGCTTAATCCCAGGACTCTGGGATCATGACCTGAGCTGAAAGCAGAAGCTTAACCAACTGAACCACCCAGCCACCCCTGGATTTTATTTTTTATCATATTTTTACTAGCTCTTATAGTGAGTTATAGGTGTTTTGTTTAAAGAAAATGTTAAATTTTGTTGTAAATGTTTAAAAAACCTCTATCTCTAGTTACTCCCTCCCTGCTAGTCTTTTACATTCAGTCCATTGTCATCTGGATAGCTCATATTTTATAACACAACTTTAATTTTCACTGGAATTCCCAACTAAAAATAACTTTGAAAAATTTTTTATTTAAGATTCACAATAACCTAGTTTAGGTATTACTTTCCCTGTTAAAAAAGTAAGGAACACTGAGATACAGAGAGGTTAAATGACTTGATCTAGTTGAGAGATAATTCAAGGTCTTCTGATGCCAAATCCTATCCTCATTTAGTCCCAAATAGTTTTAAAATTGTGCTTTGTTATACCCAAGGACTCAGAAAATGTCCTATTTATTTAAAAATTCTTAATTTGAAAAGTATATTAAGAAACACCACTCTTTCAAATGCATTGTTACTATACTAAATACTTCATAATCCACTGTTGTGCTTCCAAATTAACTTGTCTCTAGATAAGTCCCAGGAAAAAAACCTGTTCCTTTCATCCTCTTCATATATTAGAGACACTTATAGATGTGTCATCAATGAGCAAGGATATAATTCTGCACTGGTCTTTCAAAATATTTGGATTTTGCAGATGTGCACTCATGGTTCATTGTGCAGGTGAGGATATTACTTCAGGTAGTAGGTAGAGTGAAGGTACAGCTGCTCAACAGAGTCTCCCTTCATGGTATACTGCCACAATGTGGGACTAGTGAGCCAGTGACACGTCATATAATAGTAATATCATGATATGTGTAGTTCTGCAATCATAAGCATAAGAAGCTCTGCATCTGATTTTTGTATTTATGAAAACTAGTATCAGTGATTTGTTTTCTTTTTTAAAAGATTTATTTATTTATTTAGAGAGTGATTGGGAGGAGAGGCTGAGGGAAAGGGAGAGAAAGAATCTCAAATAGACTCCAAGCTGAATGTGGGGACTGACACAGGGCTCAGTCCCACAACCCTGAGATCATGACCTGAGCTGAAATCAAGAGTTGGATGCTTAACCGACTGAGCCACCGAGGCGCCCCTTTAGTGATTTGTGTTCAAAATAATTATTTCCAAGTACTCTTCTTTTGAGTTCCTGTAGCAGTTTAATTTGGGAATGTGCTGAGATTGCCAAGAAGGCTATTAAAAGTGCAACCATTTATCTCTGTGTATTAAGACTATTTATGTTGAGCAACCAAAAAAAAATACAAAACAAACTGGATATTGAAGCTAAATCTACACATTTCTAACATAATTATACCTTAGCAATGAGAGAATACTCATTTTCATTGTCTATTAGTATCACTTTCAATGTGTTTCATATAGGAGGGTTTTTTTTTATAGTGAGGTTTTTAATTGGGTTCAGATTTCATTTGAAAAAATTGTTATGCTGCTAAAACATGTTTGAAAACTGCCTTACCATGTTGTCTTCCTGTCACTGGCCTGCTTTTGATTTTCAAATTTGTCAATTTTTTTTTTTTTTCAGAGTGTGAGTGGGGGTATGAGGCAGAGAGAGAGGGAGAGAGAGAATCTCAAGCAGGCTCCATGCTCAGTGCAGAGCCTGATATATGGGGCTCAATCCAATGACCCTGGGATCATGACCTGAGTTGAAATCAAGAGTTGGATGCCCGGGTGCCTGGGTGGCTCAGTGGGTTAAGCCTCTACCTTCGGCTCAGGTCATGATCCCAGGGGCCTGGGATCGAGTCCTGCATAGGGCTCTCTGCTCAGCAGGGAGCCTGCTTCTCCTCATCTCTCTCTCTGTCTGTCTCTCTGCCTATTTGTGATCTCTCTCTCTGTCAAATAAATAAATAAAATCTTTAAAAAAAAAAAAAAAAGAGAGTTGGATGCCCAACCAACTGAACTGCCCAGGCACCCCAAATTTCTCAAGATTTTTATAATTATGTTGATTATGAATTTGGTTTGCCTTTGATTAAAAAATATATCTAAAAGGTCTAGCAATCTTAAAATACTGAAAATGTTTAGAAGGAGTAACCATTTTTTTCTCTTAAAATTCTTTTAATTTTGCTGCCTTAGAGTCATTTCCAAATAAACACTTGTAAAAGAAAGCCTATTTCCTTTTGCTTTGATATTTTTGAATAATGAGCAAGGTTTTGCAGCTCTTAAAATCCTAGGGATAACAGACTGGAAACCAGTCTCCTTAATTAAAAATAACTTTTATAAAGTTCCTTGTTTATTTGGGAGAAAACTGGATAAAAAGGATAGAATGTGATTTGATCAATATAATTTTGCCAAGCAACAGTTAATACTGAGTTAATACTTGAGATACAAAAATGAAATCATGGTCCTTTGAATTTAAGAGTCAAAAAGAAAAATAGGTAGGCTGAAAATTACAATATAATCTGATGAGTGCTGTAACAGAAGAATGAACTGTACTATCTTTGTGGGGAAGTGATAGGAACAAATTGATAAAGGAGGTGGTATTTTGAGAGATGTCTTAGAAACTAGTAGGTATTTGTCAGGGTGGTGAGGGAGCACTTGCATCTGAAGAGCAACATGAACAAAAGCCTGGAAACCTTAAAATATGTAACAGTTGGGGGATAATGTTGAATGTAGTTCACTATGACTAGAGGCAGGGTGTCTTGGGGAGAGAAAGTGTGAAAAAAGAGAAGATGTTGTTAGTTTGGTGGAAGAGCAGCTGATGAATTTGGGGAGATAAACTGGTCTATATTGTGAAGGACCAAGTGTGCCCTGTTGAAAAATTTAGATTTCTTGTTTATGCTATGGAGATTTGCAGTTAAGAAAGCCTTATGTTGGGCGCCTGAGTGGCTCAGTGGGTTAAGCCGCTGCCTTCGGCTCAGGTCATGATCTCGGGGTCCTGGGATCGAGTCCCACATCGGGCTCTCTGCTCAGTGGGGAGCCTGCTTCCCTCTATCTCCCTCTCTGCCTGCCTCTCCGTCTGCTTGTGATCTCTCTCTGTCAAATAAATAAATAAAATCTTTAAAAAAAAAAAAAAGCCTTATGTTCTTATGTTTAGGAAGAAAATGGCAGAGGATAGATTAA
Source organism: Mustela nigripes (assembly GCF_022355385.1). Lineage (NCBI taxonomy): Eukaryota > Metazoa > Chordata > Mammalia > Carnivora > Mustelidae > Mustela > Mustela nigripes. The sequence continues at coordinate 223,780,487 of NC_081557.1, read as the reverse complement.
TAAATGGAGAAATTTGTTCATTTATTCAATAAACATTTATTGATAACCTACTGTGTGAAAGTAACTATTCTAAGAACTTGAGCTATTACAGTGAACAGAAAGACAAAGATATCTGTTTTAGTGGAGCTTATCACTTATAATTTAGGATGACAGACAATATACCAATAAATATAGTAAGTACATTAATCATATGACATATAAGGAGATAATAAATATTAGGAAAGAAGGTAGACTAAGGGAGTGTAAAAATGCCAGGTGGGGAGTAACTGCAATTTGAATGAAGTGGCAAGACATGGTTGGAAGCTGTTACAGTGGTCCAAATGAGAAATGATGAGGACTTAGGCTTAAGTGTGGGACTTTAGAATGAAGAGAAGGAATAAATTGGGAGACATATTTTTCTTTTTCTTTTTTGACGCTTTTTATCCTAAAATAAAACACAGAAACTATATAATACAAACTTATAATGTAATCAGTTATAAGATGAATGAACTTGTAACAACCACTCTGGTAAAAAAAAAATGAAACTTTGCCAGCCACACAGATCCCTCAGTTTGCTCCACCCCATCACAATCACAAACTCCTCTCTCCCAAGCAATCTCATCTTTGTGGTAATCACTTTCCTGAATTTACCAAATGTAGATCCCTCACATGAAGACACTCTAACTTGGTCTTGCCCATTTAAAAAGTTTAAACTTTTTTTTTACTTTTAAACTTTTTTTTTTGAAGATTTAGTTTGTTTATTTATTTATTTGAGATTGAGAGGGCTTGTGTGAGCCAGAGGAGGAGCCGAGGGGAAGGAGAAGGAAGGGAAAAGAATCTCAAGCTGACTGAACGTGAAGCCTGGCATGGGATGAGTGAATCCTATGACTCTGAGATCATGACCTGAGCCAAACCAAGAGTCAGTTGTTTAACCGACTGAGCCACCCAGGCATGCCTAAAGAAGTTTATTTTGATATCTTTTTAAATCTATAGGTTTTCTCCTTCCCTTTGTTTTCCATATACTTTATGAGCTGAAGAGCAGAGACAGTTGACCTCTAAAAGATTTTATTTATTTGAGAGAGAGACAGTGAGAGCATGAGTGAGGAGAAGGGCAGAGAGAGAAGCAGACTCCCCGTGGAGCTGGGAGCCTGATGCGGGACTCAATGGGAGCCGAAGGCAGTTGTCCAACCAACTGAGCCACCCAGGCATCCCGACATTTGACCTTTAGGACAACTTGTTATTGTGGATTTTTCTGATTGTACCCTCATGGTGCAGCTTAACATGGTCCTCTGTCCTTTGTATGACTTGTAAATTGACAGCTGTACTAGGGGCTTGATCAGACTGAGGTGTCATTCCTTTGGCCATTACTATTAGCAGTGGAATGTTTGTTAAGTTTATTAAGAAGCACATAATGTCTGGTTGTCTTTTGCATTATTAACAGCTGTTTCTGCCCAATGCCTAGAATTAGTAATTTATTGATATTCATTACATCTGTTTTAGTTATTATCTGGAATACTTTTATCAAGAGACATTTCCCCTTATCTATTATTTAGTTATCCTGTGATGCAGTTTCTATAGGAAAGATAAGATACATGCCTTTTCCTTGATTTTTTGATTTTCAAGGTAATACATTGGTTCTCTGTCATCCTCAGTTTTTATTACTCTATCAGTATTTTCTCCTCAGTATAGCCTTGTCTGGAAAGGGGTGCTGGTTGGCCAGTGTCAAGAATTCATAGGTCCTAGGCTGCCACAGTCTTTTCAGACCTCATCTGCTTTATTCACTTAGGCAAAAACCCCTCTCAGTTTTAGCTCCTGTTCTAAAATTGGCCTTTGATATGTTCCAGTGAAAACAGTGTTGGCTATTTTGGGGTCTTGCTGTTTTCACATCCATCACATATCCCACTGCTTCCTTCTGCTTTTTCTTGCACAAATGCTAATACCATACAGGTCTGTAGCTGTTGGTTTGTCCCCAACTGTTTGTATTTTAAGTTTTATCATGAAGTTTTGTAAATATTTTCCATGGGATTTGGGTTTTCCTATTGAGTTGCTTGGTCTGTTTTTATGTGGAAATCAGGGAGATTAAAAAACAAACAAACAAAAAACCAAAACCAAAAACCCACCCAAACCAAAAAATAACTCACTGCTTCCAATGCCATCTTCCCAGAAAGGGGTTGAATCTTTGTGGAGTTAGAGTGGAATCAAGAATAACTGAAATTTCTGACTTAGAAGATCTGGTGCATGGTGATTTCATAGATGAGGATTAAGAAATAGAAGAGAAGGAACAAATTATGAGTGGAAGATAAGATCAGTTTTTGATTTCTTAGGTTTAAAATGCTTATTGTGAATTATCCTAATATTAATACCTTCTTAAGGAATAGACTTTTAGAATTTGATAAAAAGAACTAGGTAAAAGAGCAACGCTTTGAAAATAATCAAAGACATTATAAATGGGAGAAATTACTACTTTTTGTTAAAATTACAGTGTGAAAAACCAACAGAATAGGAAGCATGCACTTGAAGATAAAGGAGACATTAGTGAACTAATAGTTTTATGTGCTTTCCATAAATATGCATAGCAAATGAAGGTGTGCATTGAGCAAGACATTTACATTGAGGAAGACACTTTTTGAAGGTCTATATATAAGGGAGGCAACTGGGTTTTTGGTCATTAGGTATAAATGCTACTGTATATGTTTGATATAATATTAAGAGAATTTATAAAATCTGAGTATTTTTCCTATTAGAAAAAATAGATGTTAATTATTCACAAAGGTAAAAATCCTAGGTAAAAATGTTAAGTATTAGACTGCAGTGTACCATTCCAGATACTGTATTTTAAGAGTAGGTGGAAAAAGTTTTCTCTCTTAAGAGCTATTCTAGATAATTCTAAAGTGCTCTGGCTTCAAAAATGAACTTTAAAAATTGTATGCACATTTAGACACTTCTTTTTAAAAATTTTCCTTCATATCAAACAATGGCTTCCTTTTGACCTCTGTCTTTTCCTTTCTTCTTTTTCTTCTTTCTAAAATTAGGCCAGTCTTCAGAGACCTGAGATTAAACTTCAGTCACTAAAAGAAGATATTAAGGAATTCTTTAAAATATCAGGTTTGTAAGTTGCTCCCCCACCCTAATTCTTTAAGGCAAAATAAGAAAATACTTTATTTGGAGGGAATATTTTATCCTTAAACTTCTAATTACTTATTCAAAATTGTGAAACAGTGGCTGGATAGGTTTCTGTTTGAGGAGAATTAGAACTTTCAGATATTTCAATAAAATGCTGCAAAAATCCAGGAACGCTGTGGGAATCACTGCATTAAAGTAATCAGTTTTGAATGCTGCTTATTATTTCCTGATAAAAATACATCCTGAATGTATGAAGAGACTCCCCCGCTAAGTACTTCCTCTTTACTTTTTTTTTTTTTTTTTTTTTAAGATTTTACTTATTCATTTGACAGACAGAGATCACAAATAGGCAGAGAGGCAGGCAGAGAGAGAGGAAGGGAAGCTCCTCCAGGACCCTGGAATTACAACCTAAGCCAAAACAGAGGCTTTAACCCACTGAGCCACCCAGGCGCCCCATGCCCTCTCTTATTTTCATTTGTGGCTTCTTTTTCTTCTATACTTCTTTCCCTTCTATACTTTTTCCCCCCTCCTCTTTTCTATTCTTTCAAAGAAATGAAAATCCTGATTTCTTTTAGAACAAGAAAAAGTTCCCTATTCTAACCTTTGCACATGGAAATTGAGATGTTAAGTGGTTTACTTACCCAGAAAAGTTCTAATTAGCAGCCAAGCTCACTGGTCTGATGGTACCTCATAGTAATGTTTGTTTTTTTTAATTTTTTCATTTATTTGCAGCGTAACAGTATTCATTGTTTTTGCACCACACCCAGTGCTCCATACAATCCGTGCCCTCTCCAATACCCATAGTAATGTTTTTGTTCTTCGGGAGTTTATTGACTAGTTAGTTGTAACTAATTGCTTATGATCTATCTTTGTCAAGGGCCTGGCTATTTCTTGCCCTTCCCTTGGTACATTCCTGATAGACTGGTAGTACAGTAGCCATTTCTCTTTTGGTATTCATTGGGTACCTTAGCAATGGAAGAAGGATTTCTCCCATCTTGAGAATATGGTGCAATAGTTTTACCTAAAAAATAGTGTCATACTGATAATTTTGTACTCAGTATTTGCCAACAGAGTGAATGTATAGGAAATAATTCCTTAATAACACACAGCAATTGGCAATTGATAAAGTTCTTCCACAAATGAATATAATGTTAGAGTCTTAGTGAGATAAATTTAATTATGTTGTATGCTTATTTTTAAAACTAATATGTTCATATATTTTATTCTTTTTTTAAAAATAGGTTGGGAGAAGAAACTTCAGAATGCTGTTTATAGTGAACTGAGTGTGTGAGTTTTTCCTACGTATTTTGAGATACTGTTATGTTTAGCTGTATTTACTTTGTAAGTAATGAATATAGTATTGCTATGTACACTCATTATATTGTTATTTTTCATTAGTATGTATATAACATTTCATGTAAGTTAATACATTTAAAAATCAAAGTCTTGCCTGAGAATGAATAATTAATAAGTGTTGTTTTTTACACCAATATTTTTATATTAACAATTCATTTATCTAGTATAGTAAGGGAATTAAGCTAATATTTCAGATAACTGAAGCTTATCAATATTCTTTTTATTATTGCCATTTTGGATATTACCCTTTTTCTATCTTTATAAAGCAACCATTCTAAATATAAAATATAATTAACTTCCCTTTTTTTTTTTTTCAAAATTGGTGTTATTAGGAAAAATCAATGTTTTTGTTAATGTGGACTTGCCCTCAGAGTGTGTATATAACTATTTGTTATTATAAAGAATAAAGTTCTAGAGTTAGCTTTTATAGTTTATTCAATATCCCATTATTCATCACTTATTCATTGAGCACCTACCATGTGCTAGCACTGTGCTAGGCACTTGGAATATATTATAGAACAAGAAATCGATTCCTACATTCATGGAGTTTATAGTCTAATTGAGTTCTTATGTCTTTTTCTTTTCTTTTTTTTTTTTACTGCTATCAATGCGCTTATGTCTCTAGCATTCCCTAGATTCTAACACTTCTGTTTATAATTGCCCCTTCTAATCTTCTGTTAACTAGGAAACAAGATAACCCAGTTTATCAAGATTGTTTTTAAAAATAAAGAGACTCAGATGAAGGACTGTGGACCTGTGCTTAAACCCACATTTAAAAAACTAGTATTTACTTCTTTACTTATCACCATTTTCCCAACAGATTTACAAATTCTTAAATAATACTGTATTTAAGTGCTATCTGTTAATGGAAGTTGACTGTGACCATACCCCTGGTACTAGTCACCAAGGAGTAGATGTTTATCATGATAAGTAAGGTCTTAAGTGTACAGTATGTATAGAGATGGCACAGGTTACTTAAACTAATATAGTTTATATATACAGTTTATAATTTAGTTTATAGTTTAATATAGAACATAGTGATTTATCTCTGCCTATTACACAGAAAGCTTGTAACTTTGTCTTTATGTCCAGTATTGGTGGAATAAAAGCATCTGGTTCTGTGTAATTACAAACAGTGAATTCTCATCTGAGGAGATATTACTGGTGATTGCTATTTTTGTCTAATCCATTCCTGAAAATTGTTCTGTGAGTGAACAGTGAGTGCCTTTTTACTTGATGGGAAGGACAATATTTCATTCATTGTCTTATTTTCAGTATCCTAATAGACATTAAATAAATATTTTTAATAAGTTGTTGGGATTTTTGAAGGAGTAAGTAATACCTTTTTTACTCGGGTTCTGCAGAAATTGAGAAATAACATAAAACATAAAGGCAAATGGGTGATCAAAATTATACTTTTATTACTGGTGAAGACTAGATAAGAGGACGTAGCTTAATGCAAAAGCAAAATGAGTCCTTTAACTGAACTCCAAAATTAAATAGACTTACTTTCTAGTTAAATAACATTGGTGAGCATGGTCAGTTTATTATTCCAAAATTTAAAAGTTGGATAAGGCACTATACCTCTTCTGTGGTATAACAAGTAAAGCCCTAGAGAGAAGCCAAGAATGTTACAGTAATGGAGCTCTTTTCACAGGGAAGGACATAGACAGGGTGGAGAAGTGTTTCCACTAACATAAATCAGAAGAATAAAGTGGACTTAGTATATTGTGTTGCATTTTTCATTGGCAGAAATCATTAGATGGACAAGTGAAGAATGCAAAAAATAGAGTAGAAGAATTCACTAGGTTAAGTAAAAAAAATATGCTCTTACCTAATAAAGGTGTAAACACATGAACTATACAGATGATACATGAAAATTGTTAACTTCATTTTAGAAAACATAACAAAGATTTTTGTCCAATTCTTGTTTAAAAGAGAGAGAAAAAATTTTGTATTCTATTATTTACCTGAAACTTTAATTGTAGGCTAGGTTAGTTCTTCCCACTTCATATTGACTACTTAATTGGAGCGCCTGGGTTCAGTCTGTTAAGTGACTGACTCTTGGTTTTGCCTCAGGTCATGATCTTGGGATCATGGGGTCAAGCTTATTTAATTATTGTTGTGTTAATAGTTAATATTTAATAGGTAATTTACATGATTAAATGATATTTATGTAAGCGCTGTGCTAAGCACTTTAAATATATTGCCTTATGGAATGTTATCTTCACAACAACTCTGTGATTGTGGAATTTTTTATTACAACCATTTTACAGAAGAGAAAACTGAGACTTAGTTTTTTTTTCATTTGAATGGGGAAAGATGATTTATTTAGGTACATGGAGTATAGATTTTAGTGGAAAAAACAATTATCTAGAAATAATTAGTTAGTGAAACTGTTTTAGAGATTGGATTGAACAAGTTGCTTTTTCTATTCCAGATGTGTTTCCTTTGGACGTTTGAGCTTTTTACTCTTAAGTCCTGGGATAAGTATAATTAAGCTTGGTAGATCATAAACACTTTATGTGTTGGTGTCCCACTTTGGATGAGACATTTCTTGAAAATTCAGTGTATGGTTTTTGAGTATTGGAACATGGTTGCTTTGCTGTAGGTACAAGTGTTAAGACTAATTTTGATAGGAGTTATTTGTTCCTATGAAAGAGACTGGAATCTCTAAATAAATGTTGAACTGTTATGTTTTCCCATTGTGCTTTCTGTGATTTCATGTAACTCTGTGTCTCAATCATTATATTCCAACCATTCTGGCTTTTTCTGATTTTTAAACATTCTAAATGTTCCTAACTCAGGGTCTTGCCTGAAATGTTCTTGCCTGGAATGTTCTTCCCCTAGATCTTTGTATGGGTTGGCTCCTTCTCACTTATGTCTTAGTTCAAGTATTAGCTCCCATAGACACCTTTCCTTCCAAATCACTTGTCTCATTACCCCACTCTCATTTTCTCATGGCATGTATTACTACCTGATATTGTTCCATCAATTTGTTTCTTTTTATAATTATTGACTGTCTTTCTTCACTAGAATGTTGGGTATATGAGAACAGGGGATATTGTCTCAATTGCCACTGTATACTTAGTACCTAGAATGGCTCAAATATTTGTTGAATAATTGTTTTCTTAATAAAAACAAGATATTTTGAATTTGAATATAAAGTTACATAGAAAACAGAAAGAATCCATAAGACATTAACATTTTTAAATTCTATTAAATATGTGGAGTATATATTAGAACATGGCTCATTTGAAAGATAGTATTTATATTATTATTTCAACTATGTAAAAAATATATAATCATATTGAAAAGGAAATTGGGAGAAATGAAAACAGTTGATATGTTAGCAAGTTCATGGATTTTTATTCAGCCTTAAAAAATTCCTCTAAATGTTAACAATATTTTTATGCTAAAAGTAACAGCTCTGACAATTTTTACATGAGCATTTACAAAGCTCAGTGATTTTAAAATTACCTCAAATTATGAATTCAGATTATTGTGCAATTCAACTTTTTTTAACAAGTGATTAAATTTCTAATCTAAAATTACAATACTAGTAGGATAAGAACACTTTGTTATGTTGTTGTGCCTTCTATAAACAGAAAATATTGCTAACAGATATTCTGGTTCACTTATGACATGGACCACAGAGGTAAGTAATTTCTAACAAAGAAAATTAATTATTTATCAAGGTAATGCACAATATTTAGCAGGCTCTTTTTGTCCATAGGTTTCCTTTACCTAGTCACCCTGCTGCACCTCCTGAACATCTGAAAGAACCTTTGGTTTACATGAGGAAAGCACAGGTTGGCTATCGTTCATTTCAATTTTATTTTCCATGCCAAGTTGTATAATACAGAATGGAAGATCCTTATGGACATCAGGAGTATATATTATCTATTGTATAGTAGCCTGGGTAGGACCCACTCCGGCAATCTGAATAGTATTTACATGCTCTTCCTTTTTACTCTCAGTAACCAAGAAGCACACAGTTATCCTGAAAATGTTGAGTAGGAGGAGAAAAAATAATGTACCATACTGGCCTAAAATTGTAAATGTGATAAAAGTATTATGTGACCATTTATTTCTCATGCTCTTTGATAGTAAAAGAATGAGATGGGAATGAACTGATTCACTTTTCCTTTGAAATATTGGCTTTTGAAGCCAGTGATACTGATACTGTATTTGAAATTGGTTTGTCTCACAGCAGGCTTGCTATTTACTAACTGTATTCTGTCACAGAACTCAAATGAACCTGCTGAAACAACTAAAATTCACTTTAAAAATGAAATTTTACACAGAAAACTGTAAAGAACTGTTAAAATAGAAACACGTTCTGTCACATGCCCTTGACCTCTAGACTGTTTTTCACTTCAGCAGGGCCTCGTGCACCTGCCTATGAAGTAGCCTATGAGGTAGCCTCTGAGGTAGCCTCTGCGAGCCTTCCTCAAAGCACTGAGTGTGACTCTCTGCCACTGCCAAGGTGTTTAATGGGCACCACAAAGTGGACCTTTCTCGATCATAGTCTCAGAAATTATCATGAAAAGTTTAAAATATATCCCAAAGAACTTCCATGAACCCATCACTCAACCTCAGTTATCACAGTGGTTCGTTTTGCTCCTGGGAAATAATCTGCTGCTTTGAATTATCATCATTCAAGCATTGGATGTGTGGCAGCTCTTTTATTTATCAACTTTTATTTTCATTTAAAAAGCTCTCAAAATCAGATGGTTAAAGGAAGCAATAACATGAAGATATTTGAGGAAATATGTAATATATTCTTATCTCTGGGTGGCACCCTTAGGTCTAGCAATCAGACAGTATTATTGATATGTCATAAAGCATAATCATTAAATGATACATGTGTGATAAGATAGTTTGCTCTTTTGTTATAAAGATATAAACTCAAAAAAGTAAAAAGGTTGGGTATGAATATTTTTTTGGTGAAATTTGAAAATTTCCAAAGGGAACCAGTTTTAGCATATTAAGTGTGAGAAAGAAGTTGCTAAAGTTATTTTCCTATCATGATGGAAAAGAAGCAGTAGAGAGGTAAATAATAGGTCCATTCTTCAAGCCCACTGCAGTTGCTGAGAACACATATGATGGGTAAGTATATGTATTGTGTATATATTATGCTACTCCTCTCTTTTCTTCCCAGACTTACCCACTAACTCAGGGGCTGGTACACCATAGCCCCTGGGCCAGATCTTCCCTGCAGCCCGTTTTTGTACAGCTGGCAAGCTAAGACTCTTTTCTTTTACGTTTTCAACTGGCTGAAAAGCCCGCAGAATAATAATATCTGTGACCCATGAAAATTATAGGAATTAATAAAATATATTTTATTGGAAAATAGTCTTGTTCATTTATTTACACATTGTCAGTGGGTGCTTTCACACAACAATGTCAGAGTTTAGTCGTTGCATAGATCCCTTATGACCTGCAAAGTCTAAAATGTTTGCCACTTGTCTTTTTACAGGAACCTTGTCAATCCCCGTACCACATTTTTCATTCTTTAAGGGCAGGGATTGTGTTTTTTAATTCTTGGCATCCAGTACAGTGCTTAGCCCATGGAACACGATTTATTGAAATAATTGATTCTTTAACTGTAGTCACACTAAATATGTCCTCTACCAGTTAGTGTCTGCCTATCTTTTATTTGTTCTCGCAGAGTCATCTAGTTCTTAAGCTCCCTGTTGTATTAGGCAGTTCTCTCCTCTTTGCACAAAAGCTCATTAGTCTGAATGGCGTAAGTACCACTCCGTCAGTGTGCCCCCTTGCACCTCATCGCCTCTTGGCCTGTTTGACTTCTATTCTGTCTGCCTTTCCAGTCCTCAGCCAATGGCTCCTTCTGTCATCTGCTTTCTTCTCCCTAACTGTGGAATTACTTAGGAAAGTCACATGAATTGTGTATTTACCATCAGTTTAGTTCTAAATCCATTTATTTGTCCTCGAGTGGATTCATTTTGCTGCCTGTCAATTATTTTATTATTCATCATGCCTTACCTGCTTTCCGGTTAGATTTTCCCAGAATTTTTCATGCTGGTGTAGCCCCTAATTCTACTTCTATCTCATTTTAAATGTTTAAATGCTTTTAATATTTGCCACTTAGTTTATTAAGAGCATTCAGGTCATCTCATTCAGATTTCCACAGCTTCCCTCTTCTGTGCCGCCACATCTTTTTTGCCTCTAATCCTCTATAATCAACTATCTACTGTACATTTCTTCTGTGAGGTCAAAATCAACATGTCTAAAACTGAATTTATTACATTGTTCCTAAAATGAGCATCTCTTCCTGACCTTCTATTTCTATTAATTTATCGTTACTATAGTAATTTAGACTTGAAATATCTTTGATCTCTGTTTTCTATATCCAAATAGTCATTAAGTTCGACAGATTATTTCTTCCCATAGTCTTATAGCCTCTCCTTCCTTTTTATCATCAAGACCATTACCATGGTGGTCACAGTGATGATGAGGAGGACTACTGCCTTTTATTGAGTGCTAGCTTTGTTTCAAACATTAATTCACATCCTTGTCTTATTCTTACACCTCCTGATTTTCAACTTGTCTCCCTCCCTCTCATCATATATACTCTTACTACAATTAATTTTAGGTACAAGCAGGTGAAACCTTATAATGTACCTCACTGCCTTCTCCCAAATGTTCAGTGACTACCAATGCCTAACAAGTTGCCACTCCAAAGCTCAACATTTAAGAATTTTACTGTTTGTCCCTAGCTTCCCCTTCCACTTTATCAATCTCTACTGTCTTATAACTGTTCTGTGTGCCCTTCCAAGTGAATCATTTTGCCTTTTCCTCTTGCATCTTTTAACACTTTCCTCATTTCGTTTTCTTGTCCCAGAAAGCTCTTTCTGCCTGATTAGCATTATGAAAAACCATCTAATTTGTGAGAGTCAACTCAGAGGACATTCTTCTCTGTGATAGTCCCATTGAAAAGGACCTCTCCCTCTTTTGGACTCTTGTAGCACACTATCATTTTACAGTTCTTATCACAAATTCTGTTCTGTTAGAGCAATTTCTGTGTACATCTTTTTGGCTTTTGTTATAAGCCTCTTGGAAGCAGTAACAACTTAAAAACATTTTTGTTTACCCATTACATCTAGCATACTGACTTTTAAGTAGCAAGAACTTGGGAAGTTTATGTGAAATTAATAGTAAAGGTGCTTGTCATCTCTTCTACCAATTATTGTGATATTCATTTAAAAGATCTTTACTGAATGCCTGCTAAAAGACACTATTATGTGCTAAGAAGATTCAGAAATAAACTAGATATAAGGCACTTGGGTGGCACAGTCAGTTAAGCATCCAAATCTTGGTTTCAGTTCAAGTCATGATCTTAGGGTTGTGAGATTGAGCCCCATGCTTTGCTCCATGCTCAGTGTGGAGTCTGCTTAGGTTCCCCTCTCCGCCTCCATCTGCCCTTCCCCTCAGCTTGCTCTCCGTCTCTCCCTCTTTTTCTCTAATGAATAAATAAATCTTAAAAGAAAGAAAGAAATTAAATAAAGATTCTGCCTATGGGTAACTCATGGTTTAATCATTGAAAGAAGACGTGGGCATAAATAGTTGGAGTGTAAGGTAGGAAGTACTATGTGCTATGGGGGAGCTGGCTAAAACATTCTGTAGGAGTGCTAGGGAGGACCTGGGCATAGGTGGTTCCTTATTAAGTTGTTCTTTACAATCAAAAAGAACTTTAAAAAAAATAAGTATTTCCTTCTAATTTTATTCATTAAACAAGTCAGCAGAAAATATATTGGAACTGGTGCCTGGAAAAATTTGATTTTTTTCCTATTAAAGTTTCATGAGTTATTTGAACTTTACTCTGGTCTTAATTGTGTCTTCAGAGTTGGATGTAAATCAACTTTCTACAGGTTTAGGCAAGCTAGATTGGTGTTCAGTTTTCTGGGTTGATGAGGGAAAGAGGTTTCTTACAGTGCATCAGCATTTCCCAGAGTGTTTTCTACTGAATACTAGCCCTGAGAGATGCTCCACAAAAAAGGGTTCCATGGACAAATGAGTTTGGAAATTGAGGCCCATACCACCTTCCTTTTAGTGAACACAGTTTAATTAATTAATTGATTGATTGATTAAAAATTCATGGCTTTAAGCCTTTCTCAAGAAACAAGAAAGGTCTCAGGTACACAACCTAACCCTACACCTAAAGGAGCTGGAGAAAGAACAAGAAAGAAACCCTAAGCCCAGCAGGAGAGAGAAATCATAAATATCGGAGCAGAAATCAATGAAATAGAAACCAAAAAAACAATAGAACAAATCAACGAAACTAGGAGCTGGTTCTTTGAAAGAATTAATAAAATTGATAAACCCCTGGCCAGACTTATCAAAAAGAAAAGAGAAAGGACCCAAATAAATAAAATCATGAGTGAAAGAGGAGAGATCACAACTAACACC
>NC_081557.1:223710259-223747596 GCF_022355385.1 Mustela nigripes | reverse complement strand
CAAAAGCTTCTGCACAGCAAAGGAAACAGTCAAAAAAACAAAGAGGCAACCCAAGGAATGGGAGAAGATATTTGCAAATGACAGTACAGACAAAAGGTTGATATCTAGGATCTATAATGAACTCCTCAAACTCAACACACACAAAACAGACAAGCATATCAAAAAATGGGCAGAAGATATGAACAGAGACTTCTCCAATGAAGACATACAAATGGCTATCAGACACATAAATCACTAACTTCTACTCCTGAAACCAACCAAACAAGAAAGAAAAGAAAAAACACTCAACAAAACTCTACACCAGCTTTCTAGTTTAGAAACCCACTACACCCCTACCTTAGCCAGTTCCATCTTCAAATTATTACCTTAGAAAATTCTTTATTATGAGCTAAAATTGATTCCTCATACCATCTGCCACCATCACACCCCCCCACAACATACACACACAATGTCACAAAATATAAACCTAATCCCTTTTCTACAGGAGACCTTCAAATATTCAAAGAAAGCTACTGAGTCTTCTCTAAAAGCTTCTTTTCTCAAGGTCACATATATTTCCAGATTCTCCCAAGTTCTCTTCATATGACAGATTCTTCATACCACCCTTCCCATTCTTCTATAAGCAACTTATCTACTTATCTACTTATAGTAACTTCCTAACAGATCTCTCTACTTCACTCCTTTCACTAGACCACTGATTCTCAAACTTTTAACCCTCAGGATGCTCACTCTCTTAAAAATTGAGGATATAAGAGCACTTCCTTTATGTGGATTGTATCTACTGATATTTATAGCATTAGAAATTAGAACAGAAAAAAACCTATTTGTTTATTAGTATGGAAATTCCCCACCCCCAAAATTAGAAACTGAATTATCTCATGATCCAGCACTTTCAATTCTAGGTACATACTTGAACATATATTTATACACTCATGTTCACAGCAGTATTATTCACAATAAGTGCAATGTGGAAGCAACCCAAGTATCCACAAACAAATGAACAGATAAGCAAAATGTGATATGTGTACACAATGAAATACCACTCTCCCCTTAAAAAGGAAGAAAATCTTGACACATCTACAACATGGATGAACCTTGAGAACATTATGCTAAGTGAAATAAGCCTGTCACAAAAAGACAAATCCTATATGATTTCACTTATATGAGGTACATAGAACAGTCAAATTCAAATTCAAAAATTCAAATTCAAAAAGTAGAATGCTGGCTGTAAGCAGCTATGGGGAAGGTTGGAATGGATTTAGTATTTAATGGTTACACAGTTCTTACTGTGATGAAAAAGTACTGGAGATGGGTGCTTATTGATGGCTGTGCAACAATGTGAATGTACTGAATGCCACTGAACTGTACACTTAAAAATGGTAAAAAATGGTAAATATAACACTTTAGCCCATTATATATTAGCCTAAATATTATTTAAGATTTTATTTATTTATTTATTTTAGAGAGAGAGAGCACAAGCCAGGGGAGGGGCAAAGGGAGAAGCAGAAGCAAACTCCCCACTGAGCAGGGACCCCCCCCCCCCAATGCGGGGCTCAATCCCAGGACACCTGAGCCAAAGGTATACGTTTAACTGACTGAGTCCCCCAGGCACCCCTGCCCTAAATATTTTTATTTCAAAGAACTGTATTTTCAGATACAAAAATAGTGAGAAAAGAGGCACTGTTTTACATTTCTGCAAATCTCTGATGTTTGGCTTAACTGAAGACAGCCTGGAAACTTCAATCTGCTGTGATATTCCATTTGCAGCACTAGGTTATTTTGATTGATGTATATGAAAAAAATCAGTGTCACACAGATATGTAACTGGAAAAGGGAAGAGTATTTTAATATCCTTTTTAGATATTGTAGATACTCTCCTGTGATAGTATATCAAAATTTGACTAAAAGTTCCCTAAAAATTAGTTGCACAATAGTATCTGAACCTCAGTAAAGTTTTCATGCTTTATTACATAAACATGTATCACTCTACCTTGCACTCTGAATCAATCTTCTATCTGCACATGATTTCATAACATTATACACTGATCATTTTGAATATATTAAGTGATACAGTGGACACATTTCATTAAATAATATCAAAAAGTAACATTCTTTAACATCACCATAAATCTCATCAGAAAAGTCTTCAAAGGGGCACCTGGGTGGTTCAGACAGTTGAGTGGTTGCCTTCAGCTTGGGTTGTGATCCCAGGGTCCTGGGTTCAAGCCCTGTATCAGGCTCCCTGCTCAGTGGAGAGCCTGCTTCTCCCTCTCCCTCTGTCTGCTTCTCTGCCTACTTGTGCTCTCAATCTGTCAAATAAATAAATAAAATCTTTTTTTTTTTTTTTTTAAAGAAAAGTCTTGTGCTCGCTTTGGTAGCACATATACTAAAAAAAAAGAAAAGTATTTAAGTATTAAGGAACCATCAAATTCACAGTAGTGATTTCAAGTTTTCCAGAATCTAAGTGTCTTTCATCTCTGTACCCTAAGAATCAGCACAATAACTATCACATAGTAAGTACTTCATAAACATGTTCTCAATGAATCCATTTGCACTAAAGATTCCTTAGACCTACAGCTGCAAAACCCCATGGGAAACACAAGATGATTGGCCTAGTTTTCTGGCATTTTTAGTCCAGACATGAAGATGCCTAATAAAAAATAATAATAATGCTACCATAAGAAAAAAAAAATGTTATAACAGAGTTATCATCCTTAGAGACAGAAACAATTAATTCTAACAGAAGAACTGGAAAAGGGGAACAAAAGAGTATAGGCTAAGTAAAGAGACTGAGTAAAGGCCTGGGGATGTTCTTGTACACTGTCACTTTGTGGAACAGCAAAGTTCCAAGAGAATGTAGGAAAGAATAAAGTGGAAGATGAAGCTGGAACACTCTCTCCTATTCCCATCTATTGAACTCACCAGTGCTATTTTAATATTCTTTACAAAATCCTTCATATCTTCACCCTCCTCAAAATACCTCAATGACCCCTTCAATACCTACAGAATAAAAGAAAATTCATTCTGGCATTTATGATCTTCTAAACACCTAGTACTACCCAACGTACATAATCTTATCTTCTGTTGGGAAGAAAAAATCTTCCTCTAGCCTTTTTTTTTTTTTTTAAGATTTTATTTATTTGACAGAGAAAGACACAGTTAGACAGGAAACACAAGCAGGTGGAGTGGGAGAGGGAGAAGCAGGCTTCTCGCTGAGCAGGGAGCCTGATGCGGGGCTTGATCCCAGGACCCTGGGATCATGACCAAGGCCAAAGGCAGACACTTAACAACTGCACCACCCAGGCACCCCTCCAGAGATTCTTCTAGCTGGTTTTTTAAGAATTAAGCTGACAATAACAGATTAACAGGAGAAAATAAAATTTAATTTCATTCATATGGAAATCCCACATACATAAAAGGTTCAAAATAGAAAGGTAAAATGAGGTGTATGGGACTTCAAAGGGAAGGAAGGTAATTATAGACAGTAAGAAGAGCAGATGTTTCATAATTAAATGTTTGCCCTGCCATATAGATGGGCCACTCAGATAAAATTTATCTCTGGTAATAATTCTTATTCTGGGAAACACCTAATTTAGATTCTTCTAGGTAGGTAAGTGCAGAAGTTTCTTCTGAGGCAGCAGGATCTTGATTGCCTTCAGATCACTTTCGTATGTGGACTGTTCACATACGAAAGTGGCACGTTTTGGGGAGACTTGTTCTGAACTCCTTCACTCTTTAGAAGTGCCCTATAATATAACAGAAACCCTCTGCTTAACCTTCTCACTGTTCCTATATTGGGAATTCACTCCAGTCTTCCCACCTTGAGTGCTAACCAAGCTTTCTCTACCCCCATCTGTGTCCTTTCACTGTATTTATATCCTAGTACATGCTTTTGAATTTACATTCTTCTTTCAATAATTAATTGAACACTTCCTACGTGCCAGTTGCTAAATATAAAAAGAAAAATAAGACATGATTCTCCCTCACTCTTGAGGAACCTACAATGTATTGAGGGACATAAAAAGCTGGGGTACTGGCTATTTCAGTCAGTAGAGCATGTGACTCTTGATCCTGGGGTCATAAATTTGAGCCCCACATTAGGTGTAGAGATTACTTAAAAAAAAAAAAATAGCTAAGAAAAAGTGTGACAAATAACTGCTCTTTCCTGCATTAATCCACATTCTTCTCATTAACATCACTGTTTTGGACGTTGTCTAATTTTTCCCATCACCACCACGTAAGAGAGGCTCAATTAAAACATACTGAATTGGGTATCTCCATTCCTTCCTAATATTTTTGGTTCTTTATGAAATGGTAGACCAAATCTGTTTCTGTAATCCAAGTAGTCCCAGTGGATATGCACTGTAGCCAGGAATGAGTTTTAGTTACAAATTGGAAATTTTGGCTCTGTACAAGCTGACCATGCCTAATACTCAGTCTGTGTTGTATAATTCAAACCCTGCTCTGGTTTCTCTCACCTGAAGATAGATTCCTCTCTGGTTTTCTTTTGCTGACATCTCAAAGCTGACCCACTTTTCTACCAGCACTGTCTGTCTTATCCCTCTAATTCCACATCTTACTTCTTAGCCTCCTTTCATAATATACTTTATGCCTGAGCCTGTCTTCAGCTCACATTTAGTAATCAATCTTTTCTCTCTTGTTTCAGCTTGGCCTTACCTAATTCAAAAACCCTATTTGACCTTCTCTAAGCAAGTCAGTCCTGAAATAAAATGCAAAAAGATATACTTACTTATTCAAAGTAAACCCATACTTTAATAGTTATCTTGCCTACCACCCCCCGCCCCCAGTACATAAATTCTATGGAAAAAAAGGCTTCTTATTTTGAAATGCTATATACAATAATTCATTTCCACACTGTTGTTAGAAGATGGGAGAGAGACAGTAAAGTATCCCCCAAACTGAGAAGGTACTTTGATAGTACCACCGCTCTGGAAAACAGTATGGAGGTTTCTCAAAAAGTTAAAAATTGGGTTACCCTATAATCCAGCAATTACGCTACTAGGTATTTACCCAAGGATATTAACATACTGATCCAAAGGGGCACATGTATCCTGACATTTATAGCAGCATTATCAACAATAGCCAAATTATTGAAAGACCCCAAATGTCCATTGATTGATTCATGGATAAAGAAGATGTGGTACATATATTCAATGGACTATTACTCAGCCATCAAAAAGAATGAAATCTTGACATCTGCAATGATGTAGATAGAGCTAGAGCGTATCATGCTAAGCGAAATGAGTCAGTCAAAGAAAGACAAATACCATATGATTTCATTCGCATGTGGAATTTAAGAAACAAAACAGAGTAACAGAGGGGATGGAGAAAAAAAAGACAGAGGAAGGCAAACCATAAGAGACTTTTAACTTTAGAGAACAAATTGGGAGTTGCTGGAGGATGGATGGGGGATAGGCCAAATGGGTGATGGGTATAAAGGACAGCACTTACTGTGATGAGTACTGGGTGTTATAGGTAAGTGATGAGTCACTAAATTTCATTTCTGAAACCAATATTATACTATATGTTAATTAACTAAAATGTAAATAAAGAGTTGGTATCAAATCAATCAATAAAAAAGAGATACAAGGCACTTTGAGACAAGAAAATGAAACTCCATACAAGTTACATAGAGTTTTACCAGGTAGAACTTACTGAGGGGGGTGGCAGGCAGATGACAATTCAGGTACCATATAGCTATTCTCCAAAAAGTCTAGACCTTTGTCCACAGATTTTAGAGTGTGACAGAATGTGCAGAAGGGCAGAAGGGCACTATAGTGAGATCAAAGGGTCTGCATGCACTCACAGGTTTTGCATGCACCTAATTAACAGCTAACCTTGAATTGGATCTTGTGGTACCACCTTTGCATCAGAAAAGAGAAAGACTGTTATCTTTATTGGATTCATGGGAGGTCAAAGCAAGCTTCCCCCCATCTAAGGGCATTTCTAAGTTATGTATATTAATCTCCAAAGAACCAGAAACACACAGCTCCAAGAAAGATCATCCAGTGAACATGAACAAAATGAAGGAACAAAGATGGAGTCAGTATTGTGAGCATTCCTACAATTGTCTTACTTTCCAATATTGAACACAATAAAAGCCATGACAGATACAGGTAAGAAAGACACAGTCCTTGTATCACACCAAACACAGTCAGAGTCCCTGAATTATTAGTTTTATATCGACTGGAGTAGTCCAATCTAAAGCTTAATCATATACATGCCAAATCCCCCTCTCCCTTTGCCCTTGCCCCCTGCTTGTGCTCTCTTTCTCTCTCTCAAATAAATAAACCTTTAAAAATATATACATGTTCTATCTATGTCTTACAGAAAATATAGTTAATTAAAATTTATTTAAATCCATTAAATATTCATTTCTTTAAAATAAATGATAAATGAATGTTTCTTCTCTTTTTATAATCTCTAAATTCCTTACACATGTATACATTTCTAATAATGATAAATGAAAAAACAGTATTTGAAATATAATTTCTTAAGTTTTTTAGTAGGGACATTAGCATCGAGATGCTCTGGGGTTCTAGACTTATGACAGCATCCTATCGATTATATTATTCCTTCTCTCTCCAAAGCTGATCTTCTTTCAGGTTCTTCCCTTTCACAATTCTATTATTATAATAACAATCAGAGCAACAGGATTTATTAAACACTTAATGGAATGCAAATAACATTTGAGGTTTTACACAACATCCATTTTTTTAAAAATTTTTTTGATAGTTTACAATTATTTATTTTAATACATTTTAGAGAATCACTTTGGCTGAACAATTATTTATTTTAATACACTTTAGAGAATCACTTTGACTGAATAGGTCCAATATTATGTAAGTAATATATTTTTTTAAATATATAAATAGTATGATTTAATAAAGTACCAAGTAAGGCACAAATGAGACATATTTTTGCTGTAGGGGAATTTTTTTTTCCTGGACATAATGTCATGGGCATTGAAGCAACTTGCCCTTTAGTAGAGAGTAGTAGTTTCTTTAGTAGAGACTAAATTTATAGATTTATTTTTCTCTCTCTTTCTTTTCTTTTCTTTTTTTTTTTTAATTTTTTATTTTTTATAAACATGTATTTTTATCCCCAGGGTTACAGGTCTGTGAATCACCAGGTATACAAACTTCACGGCTCTCACCAAAGCACATACCCTCCCCAATGTCCATAATCCCACCCCCTTCTCCCAAACCCCCTCCCCCCAGCAACCCTCAGTTTCTTTTGTGAGATTAAGAGTCACTTATGGTTTGTCTCCCTCCCAATCCCATCTTGTTTCATTGATTCTTCTCCTACCCACTTAAGCCCCCATGTTGCATCACCACTTCCTCATATCAGGGAGATCATATGATAGTTGTCTTTCTCTGCTTGACTTATTTCGCTAAGCATGATACGCTCTAGTTCCATCCATGTTGTTGCAAATGGCAAGATTTCATTTCTTTTGATGGCTGCATAGTATTCCATTGTGTATATATACCACATCTTCTTGATCCATTCATCTGTTGATGGTCATCTAGGTTCTTTCCATAGTTTGGCTATTGTGGACATTGCTGCTATAAACATTCGGGTGCACGTGCCCCTTTGGATCACTACATTTGTATCTTTAGGGTAAATACCCAGTAGTGCAATTGCTGGGTCATAGGGCAGTTCTATTTTCAACATTTTGAGGAACCTCCATGCTGTTTTCCAGAGTGGCTGCACCAGCTTGCATTCCCACCAACAGTGTAGGAGGGTTCCCCTTTCTCCACATCCTCGCCAGCATCTGTCATTTCCTGACTTGTTGATTTTAGCCATTCTGACTGGTGTGAGGTGATATCTCATTGTGGTTTTGATTTGTATTTCCCTGATGCCGAGTGATATGGAGCACTTTTTCATGTGTCTCCTGGCCATCTGGATGTCTTCTTTGCAGAAATGTCTGTTCATGTCCTCTGCCCATTTCTTGATTGGATTGTTTGTTCTTTGGGTTTTGAGTTTGCTAAGTTCTTTATAGACACAACATCCATTTTAAATACAATAATGAATGATACAAAATAACAATGCTGATCTTTGTGCTAAACATCAAATTTAGATTAGGTTATCAAGCTATTGTCTAGAGGATGAATGAGCAAATTCGATTTTAAGAGTAAGTTGACTTCATAACAAAGTATCTCAAGAAAACTCAGAAATCAAAAAAATCACCCCTTTACAGAAACACAAAATTCCATGTTATCCACTAAAATCTTGATAATTAAACTTTAATCTACAAAAGTATATATTAAAATACAGTTTAATTATACTATTAAACTGGGGCACCTGGGTGGCTCAGTGGTTTAAGTGCCTGCCTTTGGCTCAGGTCATGATCCCAGGGTCCTGGGATTAAGCCTCACATTGGGCTCCTTGCTCAGCAGGGAGCCTCCTTCTCCCTCTGCCTGCTGCTCCCCTCCTGCTTGTTCTCTCTCTCTGTCTCTCTGAAAAATAAATAAATAAAATCTTTTTAAAAAATTGCTAATAGTGGGGGAAAATTCTAGGTATCATTTATATTTCTCTTTGAAATATTCTGTGTGATTTTATTTTTCTAATTAAGTTGAACCAATACTGCTCTAGCATTTTGACAGTATACCAAAACAGACAAAATGAAGATAGTACAGAAAAATGCTGGTGGCAGGAAACAGCCCTCACGATTAAAACTGTAAAGGCATGTAACAAATAACCAGTTGTTTAAAATTATGTTACTAAAACTGACTATAGAGTTACCTTTTAAGAGTTAGCTTATTTCTATTAAATGTCTTCATTAGTGGATATGAGCTAAGGCAAAGTTGTCAACACATTTTTTCAGGTTCAAGTTTGTATTAATATTAAAAGATCTGTGATTATATACTTTTAAAGTATCAATCTGTAATACTATGGGTCTTTTACTTTAGGTATCTTAAGAACCATCCAAATATTAGTTGAGTTCCCATGTAATCATCTCCTTACCCTGCTGTATCTTTCTTTCTCTTTTCTTGCCCTAATTTTTATTATATCAAAGCAATTAGCTGATGTTATATTGCAGACACATTATCCCTAACTTGAAATTCTCTAAAGGCCAACGTTTTTCCATAACTGAATAGGTGGCATAATCGGTCCTGACTTGACTCATTCAGCAGCAAAATCTGATCTGACCTGAATTGACATGAGACTATTTATAGTCCTTATTTATCACAATTAATGTGAAAATTCATACATTTTGTTACAGAAATATTAATCTGTATAATTACAAGGTACTATAAGACCATGGGATAGGGATATTAAGTAACACAGAATATGCCTAAATTAACCTATTAAAATTTGAAAAAAATCTGAATTCCAAAAGCATACCTGGCCCCCAGATTTTAGATAAGGGATTACGGGCCTGCATTTACCTGTAATACTATCATCTCTCCATGATAGCAGAACTTTATTTTATTTGCTATTGTATCCCCTGACAGTAGAACTGCGCCTGACATATACTAAATGTTCAATAAATACTTGCTGAATAATCAAATAAATAATAATATTTAATTAATGTAAGTGGAGTTCAAAATAGAAAGCAACAAAAATACTTCCTCAGGGCAGTAATCTCCAAATAAGGTTATATTATACACGTCTTTAATCTCTTACTTGCAATTCTGAAATACAAAAAGCTTTAAAAATAAAAAGTTTTGTCATTGTTGCTTACTATTTGGAACTTAAAAAAATTTTTATAAATTGAGAAATAGCTATTAAGTTATTAGATCTCAAGTTTGGAAAAAAAAGAAATATTTAAAGGAAAAAACCTTTTCAAAGAAAAGCAGAGTCCCACATAAGACTTTGAATGGTTAGGATGCTTTCCGTAATCTTTTATCACCTAGTATAGTATCTGGCACATAGCAGATATACCACATATGTCATTACAATCAACATTAAAGAAGAATATGGACTTATTCCACTTAATAAATACATGTTGAGCACCTGGCTCACGCCAGTCATTTTGGTAGGTGTAAAATACAGCAGCTCAGTGAAGACATACATTTGTCCTGCTTTCATGAAACATATACTTTAATGGGAAAAGCAGACATTTAAAAAATAAATACAAGCATGATAAATATTACAAAAAAGAAAGTTCCAGGTACTATAGGCCACTAAACTGGGAGATTATAGAAGACCTACGAAGCTTAAATGGTTTTGGCTGAAATAGTAGAGTAGGTATGATCAAGGATTTTGACCATTTTTCTAAGGGTCATTAGAAGCCTGAGGGTTTTAAGTAATCTTGTTTGGACTTTGAAGGACACCCAAGCTCCCATTCACTAAGCACTTACAACGTACCAGGCATATTATCTTCTTCAGTCCTCACAAAATGCGACTTACATTCCCAAGCTGATAAAAGAACTGGTGGCTGATCAGGACCCCTAAATAGAACTAGCAAAGCCAAGGGGGGGAGGGGTGGGGAATCAACTATCTGAAGGTAGAAGAGAATTGCTGAGAGAACAAGAACTACAGTAACAGAAATGGAAAAATATTGATAGATGGGCAAGAGGCTGAGAATCAATACAAACCCAACATAAAGCAGGGCTACCAACAATGGACAGAGAAATAAGGACAGCTTTGGCAAACAGTTGGAGGTCTTAAGCACATGGCTGGTTTTGTCCCCAAGAATTTTTTTGAATATTAGAATTCTTTGAAGTAGAAAGTTAAAAATCTAAGGAGGAAACCTGTGAAAAAGTTTTTTTAACAGTCTGACAAGAGAAAAATTAGCGTTTGGGACCCACAGAGGAAAGGACCTCTAGAATACATCAAATTCTTATTTGAAAATTTTGGAGAGCCAGGAAAGAACTAGAGGAAGACTGGCCTAAGAGGCTAAAACTCAGCCTCAACCCAGAGCATTCCCTAACTGGATTACAGTAACCAGTGACAAGAGTATCTTCCCAGTGGAGAGGGAACCCTTAATAAAGTAAGATATCATTTACAAGCTACACAGTTTTTCACACACAATTTCTAGCATCACTAAAAATTTACTAGTCATGCTGACTGTAAAAATCAGATAGACAAAAGCTAAGAGAAAATAACACCACAGAAACAGACCTACATGTGATCCAGATATTGGTGTTAACTAACAAGGACTTTAAAATAATTATGAGCTATATGTTTTTTCAAAAAAGAGGAAAAAATTATCTGTTCTACTGTTCTTTTGGTTTCTATTTCATTGATTTCTGCTCTGATCTTTATTCTTTTCTCCTGCTGGGTTTAGGCTTTATTTGCTATTCTTTCTCCGGCTCCTTTAGGTGTAAGGTTAGGTTGTATATTTGAGACCTTTCTTGTTTCTTGAGAAAGGCTTGTATTGCTATATACTTTCCTCTTAGGACTGCATTTATGCATCCCAGAGGTTTTGAACAGTTGTGTTTTCATTTTCGTTTGTTTCCATGAGTTTTAAAAATTCTCCTTTAATTTCCTGGTTGAACCATTCATTCTTCAGTAAGATGCTCTTTAGCCTCCATGTATTTGAGCTCTTTCCAACTTTCCTCTTGTGATTGAGTTACAGTTTCAAAGCATTATAGTCTGAAAATATATAGGGAATAATCCCAATCTTTGGTACCAGTTGAGACCTGATTTGTAACCTAATGTGTGTTCTCTTCTGGAGAACACATGTGCACTCAAAGAATGTATATTCTATTGCTTTAGGATGGAACACTCTGAATATATCTGTGAGGTCCATCTGGTCCAGTGTCATTCAAAGCCCTTGTTACCTTGTTGGTCTTCTGTTTAAATGATCTGTCCATTGCAGTGAGTGGGGAGTTAAAGTTCCCTACTCCTATTTTATTAATATCAATGTGCTTATTTAATTTTGTTATTAATTGGTTTATATAACTGGCTGCTCCCATGTTAGGGGCATAAATATTTACATTTGTTAGATCTTCTTGTTGGATAAACCTTTTAATTATGACATAGTATCCTTCCTCATATTTAAGTACAGTCTTTGATTTAAAGTCTGATTTGTCTGAAATAAGGATTGCTGCCCCAGCTTTCTTTTGATGTCCATTAGCATGATAAATGGTTTTCAAACACCCCACCCCATTTTCCATCTGGGGGTGTCTCTGGGTCTAAACTGTGACCCTTGCAGACAGCACATCAATGGGTTTTAACTTTTTATCCAATCTGATACCCTGTGTCTTGATTGAGGCATTAGTTCATTTTCATTGAGTAAATATTCAAAGATACGAATTTAGTGCCATTGTATTACCTGTAAAGTCATTATTGTTTTTGCGTGTTGTCTCTGTTCCTTTCTAATCTATGTTACTTTTGGGCTCTCCACTTAAAAGATCCCCTTTAATATTTCTTACAGGACTGGTTTGGTGATCACAAATTTGTTTAGTTCCTGTTTGTCCTGGAAACATTTTATCTCTCTTTCTATTTTGAATGACAGCTCTGCTGGATAAAGTATTCTCAACTGCATGTTTTTTTCATTTAGTTCCCTGAATATACGATGCCAGTCCTTTCTGGCCTGCCAGGTCTCTGTGGCTAGGTCTGCTGCCAGTCTAATGTTTCTAGCCTTGTAGGTTACAGACCTCTTGTCCTGAGCCACTTTCAGGATTTTCTCTTTATCTCTAAAATTTGCAAGTTTCACTACTATATGTCAAGGTGTTGACCTATATTTATTGATTTTGAGGGGGAATTCTCTGTGGCTCCTTGTGACTTGAACTCCTGTTTCCCCCTTCCCCTAGGGAAGCTCTCTGCTATAATTTGTTTTAATTTACCTTCTCCCCTCCTTCTCCTTCTTTCCTCCCTCTCTGGAATCCGAATTAATTCTAATTCTAATATTGTTTTGCTTTATGGTATCACTTATCTCTCAAATTCTCCCCTCAGGATACTGTAATTGTTTATCTCTTTTTTTTCCCCTCAGCTTCTTTGTTCTCTATCACTTTGTCTTCTACATCACTAATTCTCTCTTCTGCCTCATTTATCCTAGCAGTTACAGCCTCCATTTTTTATTGCATCTCCTTAATAGCCTTTTTAAAATTTTGACTTGATTAGATTTTAGTTCTTTTATTTCTCCAGAAAGGGTTTCTCTAGTGTCATCTATGCTTTTTTCAAGCCCAGTTGTATCTTTATAATCAGTATTCTGAACTCTAGTTCTGACATCTTACTTATATCCATAGTGATTAGATTCCTGGCAATCAGTACTGCCTCTTGTTCTCTTTTTTGAGGTGAGTTTTTCCATCTTATCATTCTTTCATAAAGTGGTTGCTTTTCTATTTGTAGAGTTGCAGCTATCCTTTTCTTAGATCTCCAGTTGAGTTCATAAGTATTCAGAATGATCTGATAAGTATCTAGCTGAATTCCTGGGATCAAATGAAACTAAGATTTCCTACTCATCCACCATCATAGACAATTTCTCTCTTGAGGGATTTAAATTACACATAAAAGGCATGGCAAAAATAATGAAGGGAAAAAGTCATAAATGAGTAAAATGTTCTAAGTTCTAGCATTAGCTAACAGGGAAATAGTAAAGTGATCATTTATATGAGACTATAACTAATCAAGAATAAATTCTGTGACCTCTAGGGTAGCTATTTAAAGAATAGTAAAACACTGTGTAACTATCACATTAATAGAGAGAAAAATAAATAATAAAATATTTGAATAATATCTGAATAATCAAAACAAAAGAGGGAAAACAGAATATGAAGCAAATGGATCAAATAAAAAAAAACAAATATTAAGACCAATAATACAAACTAAATCAGTAACATATAAATACAAAACTAATGTCAGCAAACTCATTAAATACAAATAGACTAAATAATACAATTATAAGACTGGCTATTAGACTGGATTTTAAAAACAGCTATAAGATGCTAAAGTTTTCAAGAGACACACTTTACATGCAGTAACAGTAGAGTGAAGATAAAAATATAGGAAAAGTCATACCATGCAATCACTAACTTAAAAAAGCTTGTGTAATTATACTAATATCAGACAAAACAGACTCTATGGCAAGAAACTCACTAGAAATAAAGAAGGACATTTCATAATGATTAAGGGTTTAAGGTATCAGGAAGATAACACAATGTAAATCTTACACAACCAATAAAACAGTCTTACAATATAGAAAACAAAAAAATTGAGAGTATTAAAGAAATAGACAAATATATAATCATGGTGGGAGATTTTAACATATTTCTTAAAATTGCTAATAAAACAAGCAAAAAAAAAAAACTCAATAAGATTATAAGAAAGTTAAACAGCATAACTAACAAGTGGACCTAAGAGGCATATGGAGATAAACCTAACCCAACAGTGACAGTACAAACATTCTTTACAAGTGCACATGAAACATTCAGCAAAACTGATTATATACTGGGTTATAAAGCAAGTCCCTAAAATTTCTAAAATATTTAACCAATCAGAGGATGGACATTATCTGACAACACTAAAATTAAGCTGTATATTGGTAACAAAAATAGAATATCTGAATTGCATAGGAATTAAGCAATATACTTCAGAATAACCCTTGCATCAAATTAAAAATCACATAAAATTAGGAAATATTTTGAATGAAAATATGACTCATTAAAACTATGGGGATACCATTAAAATAGTGCTTAGTAGGGAAAGTATAACCTTAAATGCATATTTTAGAAATGAAGAAAGGTTTCAAATCTTTGATGTAAACTTCCATTCGAAGAAACTAAAAACAAAACAAAACAAAAAACAGTTACTCAATCCTAAGGAATGTAGGAAGCAATTAATAAAGATATGATCCAAAATTAAGGCAAAATCATCAAAGCCTAAACTACTTTTTTAATGAGATTAATAAAATTGAGAGACCCTTAGCAAAACTGTTCAAACCAACACACCACAGGCAACATATGAATTACCATTACCAGAAACTGTAATCAAATTTTCAGACATTAAAAAAAAATGTTTATTATAAACAACTTTAGGCTACTGATTTATATCATTTAAATGGAATAAACAAGTTCCTTGAAAAACACAACTTATTAAAAGTCACAATAAAAGAAACAGAAAATCTTAATATTCCTCTATCTATTAAATTTAATATTATTAAGAATCTTGCCAACACAATATTAAAGAATAAGAACAAAGTTGGAGGATTGATACCACCCAACTTCAACCTATTATAAAGCTACTGAAATCACAGTGTGGTAATGGTTATGGACAAACAGATCAATGGAATAGAATAGAGACCCAGAAATACCAACACAAATAGAGTCAACTGATCTTTTGACAAAGGAGCAAAGACAACGCCATGGAGCAAAGATAGCCTATTCAACAAGTCAACAAATCATATTCAAACAACTTGACATTCACACGCAAAAAAAAAAAAAAAAAAAAAAAAAATCTAGATACACACCTCATACCCTTCACAAAAATTAACACAAAATGGATCAAGGATCTAAATTTAAAGCCCAGAACTACAAGACTTCTACAAAAAGATAACGTAAGAGAAAACCTAAGTGACTTTGGGATTAGCAATTAATGTTTAGACACAACACCAGAAGCACAATCCATAAAAGAAAAACAATGATAAGATGGACTCCACTAAACTTTAAAAACTTCTTTGCAAAAGATATTGTAAGAGAATGAAAAGACTAGACAGATTGGGATAAAATATTTGTACAAGACACAGCTGATTGAAAAACAAAACAAAACAAAATAAAAATCAAAAACGTGTACCCAAATTTTACGACAAACTCTTAAAACAATAAGAACATACAATCTAAAAATGGGCAAAAGATCCAAATGGACACCCACCAAAGAAGATATATAGGTGGCGAATAAACATCTGAAATGATGCTCAGTATCATATGTCATTAAAGAATTGTAAATTAGGGACGCCTGTGTGGCTCAGTTGATTTAAGCACCTGCCTTCAGCTCAGGTCATGATTCTAAGGTCCTGGGATCGAGTCCCACATCTGGCTTCCTGCTCAGCAGGGAGTCTGCTTCTCCCTCTGCCTGTGCTCCACCTGCTTGTGTATGCTCTCTCCTGACAAATAAATAAATAAAATCTTAAAAAAAAAAAGAATTGCAAATTAAAACAACAGTGAGAATATCACAAAACATCTGTTAAAATGGCTAAAATCTAATGCACTGATAACACCAACTGCTGACAAGGATGTGGAGCAATAGAAACTCATTCACTGGTAAAGGAAATGGAATATAGTATAGCCACATTGGAAGATAAGTCGTCAGCTTCTAACAAAGTTAATCAGTCTTACCATAAAAGCAGTCATGCTCCATGGTATTTTATTTTAACACAAAAATTTACACAGGAATGTTTTAGCCGTTTTATTCGTAACTGCCAAAACTTGAAAGCAACCAAGATGTCCTTCAATAGGTGAATGTATAAATGACCTGTGATACATCCACACAATAGAATATTATTCCCCAAAAAAAGCTATCAAGTCACAAAGAGACATTGAGGAACACAATGCATATTACTAAGTGAAAGAAGCCAGTTTTAAAATGCCACATACTGCATGAGCCCAACTATATGACATTCTTCAAGGTGAAACTATCGAGACAGAAAAGTCAGTGGTTGCCAGAGGCTTGGGAGGAATAGAGGGAGGGATGAGTAGGTGGGGCACAGAGGATTTTTAGGGCAGTAAAACTATTCTGTAAGATACTGAAATAGCAAATATATGACATTACAAGTTTGTAAAATCCACTAGAACTGTACAACACAAAAAGTGAATCCTGATGTAAACTATGGATTTTACTTAATAATTATGTATCGACTGGTTCACCAATTATTAGAAAGTACCATATTAATGCAAGATGTTAATAATAGAAAAATTGTGTACAAGAGAAAAGGTAATATATTGGAAATCTGTGCCTTTTGCTCAATTTTGCTGTAAACCTAAAACCATTCTTAAAAAATGAAGTCTGCTAATAAAAGAGAAAAAAAAAAAACTTCCAAAAAGAAAATCTAAGACACACAGTTTATTGGTTTATTGGAGAATTCTTCCAAAAATCTAAGAAATAAATAACACAATCTCATAACACTCTTTCAGCAAACAGAAAATAAAAAAGGAGGGACCATTTCTCTACTCATTTTATCAGGCCAGCATAACCTTGATATAAAGCTTTTCAAAGACATTATAAGAAAGGAAAATTACAGACCAATTTTTCTCATGGACATAGATGCAATCCTTTAACACTTGTTATTGGAGTTCTACTAATACATAGGATGTAGAAAGCCAGTATAAGAATGTCTCTCCCACCCTAACAATGAGGGGGGAAAAAGGTATAATCTACCAAATCTTATTTTGTTCTTGAACCCATCAGAAAATTGAAATTGTAGACAATCAAGTGAATTAAATTTCAAAAAAATAACAAGCCTCTCCAAGGAAGAAGGGACTCCAAACCATCTCACCTTTGGCAAAGCAGAGGAGGAAAAAAGCAAAAAAGAAGAAATCAGTTAAAATTTTAACTGTAGAATGTATGTGGGCTAACATTTCAACTTAAAATAACTAAAAAGCTCAAAACACATGGGGGTGGTGGGCACCTTCGGCTTGGTCATGATCTCAGGGTCCTGGGAAAGGTCATGATCTCAGGGTCCTGGGATCAAGCCCCGAATCAGGCTCTCTGCTCAGCAGGGAGCCTGTTTCTCTCTCCCTCTCTATCTGCCTCTATGCCTACTTGTGCACTCGCTCTCTCTCCCTCTCTCTCTCGTCAAATAAATAAAATAAATCTTAAAAAAAAAAACAAAACAAAACCAAACACATGGGGAATTATACTCACATTCATTCTCTTTTCCATGGGTCTCTAGCTGGTGCTCATCCAAAAGAATGGGGGCAAAGCCAGGAACTGCAGAGAGCCCTCTTTTGTGGCACAGGTGCACAAGAAGGGATAAACTGCCACTCTAGGACAGGCATAAAACCGTGCTACCTTTCCTAACTTTCCACTGATTTAAGGAAAAGGCCTTAAACTTCTGAGAGGGCTCAGAAAACTTCCCACTCTGAAGACAAGGCAATAATTAATTGTTTCTGGGGGTGAGATGGATTATAAAATGATCTTCCTCATGGGAATTTAAGAAAAACTCTCCTAGGCCCAGGATCCTACACCAGTAGGATCTACACTAGATCCTACAAAGCCAAGGTAAGCCAGCACTACTGAGGATCAGGAATCTCTCTTTTACCCAACATCAGCAACAAATACAAGGCGAAGTTTGGTTGCGAAGGGGAGAAGAGAAAGGAACGCTGAGAAAGACCCACTCCCAAGGCACACGGACTAAGACAGGACCAGTAGAATAGAGAATGCCTGTACCTACCATGAGCTTAGGACCGATAAAACAAACAGCATTCTACTGCTGAGGAAAAGATTAAGAGCAGGAAGAGAGACTTCTCTCTGTGGCAGAGGCAAACAGAGGCAGAAGAAAGCACAGGATGTAGAAAAAATACTGTGAAAAACCTTCCAGTCCCCCACGGTCCTTTCTAAAGCACAAAGTTATAGCAGCCCACCAACTTTGAAGCCTACGGTACACTGAAGCTACTGACAGTAATAACAAAACTCAAGCCTAGCTTGATCCCCAACTATACTGCCTGAAGCTTCCATACTCAGTCAGCCTCCACACTCACTTAAACAAAATTGCCCCTCTACTTGACTACTCTAACTGACATTTGTAGAATACCAAGAGCGGAATGTTCATTCTTTTCTTTTCTTTTTAAAGATTTTTTATTTATTTATTTGACAGATTTTCTTTTCAAACGCATGCAGAACATTCAACAAGATAAACAAACTGAATAGCCCTGCATATATTTTTTTACTTAAACTTTTTATAAAAAAGTTTCCCACCAAGAAAACTCCAGGCCCCAGTGACCTTACTAGGAAGTCTACCAAGTATTTAAGAAGGAAATAATATTAATTCTATACAAATTCTTCCACAAAATAGAAAGGAGGGAACACTTCCCAACTCAACTTATGAAATCAGCATTACCTGATAACAAAATTAGATGAAGATGTTAAAGCTACAAACTAATATTTTTCATGAAAATATTCACATAATCTTCAACAAAATACTAGCAGATCAAATCAAGAAATATATATATATAAAGGATGATGCATCAAAACCAGTGGGATTTATCACAGGAATGCAAAATTGGTTTAACATTCAAAACCAATCAATATTATTTTCCATATCAACATATTAAAAAAGAAAAATCACATGAGCATCTCTACAGATACAAGAAAGTATCTAACAAAATCCAACATCCATTCATAATAAAACTCTCAAAAAACAAGGAATAAAAGGGAGCTTCTCAACCTAATAGAACACATCTAAACACCACTGCAGTAGAGACACTAGGCAGTGTGACAAGGCAAAAAAAGGAAAAAAGAAAAGAAAGAAAAAAAAGAAGGGAAGGAAGGAAGGAAGAAAGGAAGGAGATGAGAGAAAGGGAAAGGAAAGAAAGAAAAGGCATACAGATTGGAAGGAAGAAATAAAACTATCTTTATTCACATATGACATATGTTCTTAGAAAATCCTATGCAATCTACAAAAACTGGTACTATAACTAATAAGTAAGTTTAGTGAGGCACAGGATACAAGGTAAATATACAAATATCAATCATATTTCTGCGTACTAACAATAAACAACTGGAAAGTGAAACGAGAAAAAATCAGCATTTATAATAGCATCAAAAAATATTTAGAGGAAAATCTAAACAAAATATTTGCAAGATTTGTATACTGAACTATAAAACACTGACAAAAAAACAAAATAGAAATAAAGAGATAAAATATGTTTATAGGCAGAAAATTCAACACTGTTTACATGTCAATTTTCCCAAAATTGATCCACATATTCAACATAATCCCAATCTAAATCCCAGCAATTTTTTTGTAGTAATTTACAAGATGACTCTAAACTTTAATATGGAAAAGCAAAGGATGTAGAATAGTCCAAACAATTTTGAAAAAGAGAAACAAAGTTGGAAAACTAATTATCTGATTTCAAGACTTTCTATAAAGTTACAAAAGTCAAAACAAATAGATGAATGGAGCAGAGCAAAGAGCCAGAAATAGGGGTGTGTGTGTGAGTGTGTGTGTGTGTGTGTTCTAAATCAATTTTCAACAAAGGTACCAACGAAATTAGTGGAGAAAGGATAGGTGTCTCAACATAGAGGTACTGGAAATAAGTGTGGTACTGCACATCAATCTATCTATATCAAAAAATTAACTTAAAATGGATCACAAACCGAAATGTAAAATCTGAAACTATAAAAATTCTAGAATGAAACATAGAATGAAACAAACATTTGAGACTGTGGGTCAGGCAAAGATGTGTAGGTAGGGCACAAAAAAACACAAATCATAAATGAAGAAACAGATTAAAAAGTGGTCATCGAAATAAAAAAATTTTGCTCTTTGAAAGATCTAGTTAAGGAAAGGGAAAGATATGCCACAGATTGGCAGAAAATATCTGCAAGATGCATGTCTGATAAAAGACTTGTGTCATATATAAAGTATCCTTACAATCAAACAATAAGAGAACACCATTTTTTTAATGGGCAAAAGATTTGCACAAACTACTTAACCAAAGAAGATATTAACGTATGGTAAGATGCTCAGTATCATTACTCATACAGGAAATGTAATCAAAGCCACGATGGGCTATCATAGTCCTACCAGAGGAATGTAATTAATAAAAAATTAATTTAAAAAAAAAAGCTGATACCAAGCACTAATTAGGATGCAGAGCAACTGAAACTCTCATAATTGCTGGGAGAAAGGCAAAATAATACAGCCACTTTGGAAAAGTTTGGCAGATTCTCATACAAGTAAACATACACTTACCATACAACTCAGCAATTCCCACCTAGATATTTATCCAAAAGAAAACAAATATTCAAGCAAAAAAAAAAAAAAAAACCTGTATCAGAATGTATACGTCAGTTTTATTCATAATAAACTAACTAAGACACTGTCCCAGTCCAAAGGATGTACCACCTAGATGCCTCTTCTTCTATGTATTTATCCATTCAATCATTATTCAAAATTCATTCAGCTTTCAACGTACTGAGCATTTCCATACAAGAAACAACCCATAGCTGTACCGGAAAATACCCAGCAACCGATGAATGGATAAACAAATCCTAGTACACCCAAACCTGAAATATTACTCAGCAGTAAAAAGGAACAGAACTAGCGAAATGCCAACAATATGACTCAATCTCAAACACATGATGCTAAGTACCAGAAACACGGAAATTCACAAACGGTACGATCCCGTGGACAGGACATTCGCACAAAAAGGCAAAGACCAACCTCTGCATCCCAAGAAACCTAGCACCTTGGGAAAATACTCCGTGAACCCTGGATAGGGGAGAAAGAGGAAGAAATCACTGCAGGGAGGACAGAGGGCAAGAAGGCGACGGACTAACGGTAAGCCAAAAAAAAAAAAAAAAAAAAAAAAAATCACCTGGGGGCCAAACGCCCTCCAGGACGAAAACTGTGCGGGAAGGCGTGGCCTCATCCGTCTCTACGGATTCCAGAAGCTTAAAAAAACGAGACCCTGGAAAGGACTATGGTCTCAATGAACAGCCTCAGCGTGCTCTGGCCTACGGAAAGGCGGGGTGCGCCCCACCCTTCTTTCCAAATCGGCTACCCCACGCGCGAGGCCGGGCAAGTGGAGCTTGCGCCCGCGAGGGAAGCGTTTCCGTGCCGAGGCGCGGAGCCCGAGGACCAGCCGCCGGCTCCCGCCCAGGCCAGCGGGCGGCAGGCGGAGCGCAGGCTTCCCCGCGGCCCCGCCCGTCTCCGTCCCTTCCCGCCCGGCCTCACTCACCCAGGCCTGCCGTTCCAACTGAGCGTATAAATTGGAGCCCTTGAGCTTCTGGACTATCTGGGCAATAACGAGAGACAGATCCGACTCCTCCTGCAACATTTCCGCGGCCCCAGCCCGCCCAGCCGCGGGGACAGCTGGCGCGGGGAGAACGGGTCTCTCACACGGGGCCGGTGACACTTCTCCGGGACCTTCCTACGCCGGGACTCCTCCAGCGGGCGTTACCAGGCAACTGCCGGGCCGTGAGTCCGTTCCTCTCTGGTCCCCCCGGCGGCTGAAGGGCCCAGCGCCTCAGTTCCGCTGGCGGGAAAGAAAGACCTCGTGGGGGTAGCTTTTCAAAAATGCCATTGTTCCTGCTTGGTTTACATCGATAACGCACAAGAAGAGCTCTTTTCTCCAGGACTGCAGTGCGTCTAATGGGCAAGGCGAACTCAGAGTCGCGTATTTTTGTGTTTTATTATAATGGAGCATGCCTTCCCCACCTTTGAATCTCGGCAGAAACAGGACTGTGCACACAGTTACACGGGAAATTATTGCCAAGA
Source organism: Mustela nigripes (assembly GCF_022355385.1). NCBI lineage: Eukaryota > Metazoa > Chordata > Mammalia > Carnivora > Mustelidae > Mustela > Mustela nigripes. Next base: position 223,725,242 of record NC_081557.1, on the reverse strand, counting down.
ATTATCCGGCTCTGGCACTAGCTGTGTATACACGGGTGGGGTGCTTACATCTCAGAACTCAGTTTCTATCTCTGTAAAATAACAGCAGTTCACAATGTTGTGATGATTAGCTGACGTAACAATTGTGAGGCGGCTAGCTCTGTATGTAACAATTCATTTTTTATTTCCACGTCTCCTATTTCTATTCTTTGGGGTCTTATGCCAGGAATAAATAGACATCTTCTCCTCAAACAGCTTCAACTTAACCAAGAGGGATTTATTTATTAATAGGCTTTCTGTGACGCGTTAGCAATTCAAGGATGACTAAGACACTGTCCCAGTCCAAAGGATGTACCACCTAGATGCCTCTTCTTCTATGTATTTATCCATTCAATCATTATTCAAAATTCACTCAGCTTTCAACTTACTGAGCATTTCCATACAAGAGACTATGTGGGCACAAAGGTAAATAAAACATGGTTCTTGCCTTCAAATAAACATATCAAAGGTTTTTAATAGAACTAGAAGAAACAGATTTAGCTAATTGAATGGCATTCCCAAAGGCAACTAGAAAAATCTCTGTGGAATAATATAAACATTAGAATAATTTCACCAATATAATCAAGAATTAATTTCAAGTGTGAGTATGCATATATTTTAAGCAAAGCAAAGGTAAAATTCCAAGAAAACAAACCAAGATTACTGCAAAAATTACTCTAGCTTAACTACATTAAACTTTAATTTAATATTGAATCAGATCCTCTGATCTGATTCTTGTAAGACCTGTTAATCTGTTTTCTGGCAAGTTCCAAGGAGATTGTGATGCTGGTAGTTCAGGAACTACACTCTGAACACCAAAGGAATAAAGCTGGTACATGATAGAAATTCTAAAGAACTGGACCTTTGGCACCCATGCACAAGACCTTGGCACTCAAACACCACTGTTCAGAATAGTCCAATGGTAAATACAGATTCCAAATAACCTATTTGGTCATGTTTGTTTGTTAAAAACAAATTTGGAAAGAGGCAGGCAGGGGGAAAATAGTACTTAAAGTCAATTAATGATAGTCTCCACAAACAGGTAGTTTCTCTACAAAACATTCCCCCCCACAATTCAGAATTTCTGCAAGTAGTAGATGAGTAAATCTGCTCAACCCTTTATAGCCTCTCCATCCCCAACACCCCCATCCATGAATCTCCAGCACAAATTTCATTTAGAAAAAAAAAAGGGAAACTATGGAGAGAGTTCTTTTTGAGATTAGAAAGGGGAAAGTGATTAATAACTAAAGAGATAAGAATGCTTAGGTTGAAGAGGGTCATAAAGCCAAGGGAGAAAAGAAGATGAATCTGTGAAGTGGAAGAAAGCCATGGCACCTGGAGTCAGAAAACAACCTCACCTCTTCTCTGCTATGTACCCTTGGGTCTCTTCCCTTCTCAGAGTTTTAGCTTTTTTGTCTGTAAACAAGAGGATAAAATAATGACGTGAGGGACACTCTGGGGAAGGATGTAGTTAGTGTTAAAATATTTTTTAAAGTATGAATAAATGAATTATTAAAAAATTATAGCAAGATGTGTGAAAATGCCCAGCACAATTTTTTGTACAGACAGAAGCTTTAAGAAGTTTTTTCCCCTCTGAGGAGAAAACAATTTGCAGTCTTACAGAAACAATTAAGAAGTTTGGATGTGATTCTGAAGATATGCCCAAGCAAAACAAAACAAAACAAAAAAAACAACTTAATCCTAATAGTGAAGATTTGTTTCCTACACTCATAGAATCAGATGTGTTAGGTTATAATTCAATTCTAGAATGCCCTCTGTTCTCTTTTTCCAATACAATTTAGCAAAACTTTTCAGAACACCTGCTCTGTGCTTAGAAAAGCAAGGAATACAAAGATGAGTAAGAAAGGTTCCTTTCTTCTGAGACATTCTCAGTCTCAAAGGGATAGTGAGATCAGTCCACAAAGAGCTGAAATGTTAGGCCACTTTAGACTCCCACATGTGTATCTGGAAATTTTATTACTCTAAAGTCATTGTCCAGTAAGAAACAAAAGATGCAGATTTCCATCTACATCTCACCAGCACAACTTTGCCTTGGAAATCCTTATTCTACTCAGAGTAGGGGGGAATTGGGAAAACACTCTATTTCTGAAATTTTAGAGTGAACCATGACCCAACCTAAGAGACGAATAGCAAAAAGAATCCAGTGTCATTGAGTAGCTAAAACCTTATGAAAAGAAACAAAAGTAAAATAAATACAGAGAGAATTCTCCTCAAAATCCCCTTAAATTCAAAGCAAACTCACTTTTGGGCCAACAGGTGTAAGGTTCTGGGCTCAATCCTGCCCTTTTTCAGATCTGCTCTGCTCTGATCTATTTTATATATAATATTGTGTCAGACTTCACTGTGGTGAGGGGGAAGAGAGGAAACCACTAACCAGTGGCCTCACATGAGCAAAGATGAAACATCTTGTGAGCTCAACTCCCACAATCTGCAACGAAGTATGTTCAGCTGTTGTTTTAGGAGACATTGCTATTAGCATGCTGTATCTGCAGAATAGATTGAATTGTGTGTTGTCAGGAATTCACTTAAATAAATAGAAAAGTATTTTCATGTGTGTTGTGTGTACCACAAATGTCACAGGCCTCCTTGTCTTTGGGAACAAATGAGCTCATTGTGGTACCAGTTACCTGTCACTGGATTGTTAGTGACCATATGCTAGCACAGGATCTCAGGCTCCTCTTCCAAGCCTCTTCCTGTTACTTCTGGGAGTCCTCAGATAGTGGCACTGTGTGTGCTGAGGAGCAAATCTGGCTGTGATCTGCTCTGCCTGCTTTGGTATCTGAGGTCTCAAAGCTACTGTCCAAGGTGCTGCTTTTTGGTGCTCCCAAACCTGCAAAACCCCCAAGATGCTTAAATCCCAACTCTCACAAAACCTCTCAAAAACAAAGCCCCTTACAGTTCTGCTTGCCACCTCTCTTTGCAAGGTGGCCAGATCTCCTTTCTGAACCCACGCTGAATATCAGACCATGTTACTGGATGAGAGCAGATTTTGCTACCCCAAAATATATCTCTTTGGCATAAAGATTACTTTGAGCTAAGGCCATTTACAACCCAGGAGATTCACAAAAAGTTTTTTATTCAACTGCTTAGATTGATATTGGAAAGGGGACCTGTACCAGGAAGAGAGCTAGTACTAGAGACATCGTTTTCACTAAGAAATTTATCTGCGTAGGAAGTTGTCTGCAAAAGTTGTCACCTTTGTTTCCCAGGCATCTTCTTTGCCTTCCTGTGAATAACATTCTCCCCTTTGTATATCAAAACCTCTACCCTTTTCCTTAGCTCAGGATATTATATTTTTTAAAAACTGCCCTTTGAATCTTCATATCTCTCCCCTATCCATTAAATTTCTGTTTTCCTCCTGTTAATCTTACTTATACCAATTTAATCACTAGGCAAGCCAAAGAGTCTAGAATGAAAAAGGGAAAATTTTTCTGTCCTACACTATACTCCACTTCTCCATCTTTCCTGCTTCTGGCCCCAGGCACTTATGTGTAAATGGGGAGGTTGGTTCCATAACACTCTCAGGGACTGTGTTGGTTTCATATTAAATATAAAACTCATGAGAAAAATCCAAATAACAGTGGTTTAAATCATAGTGGTTTAAATCATGGTTTAAATCATAGTTTCAATCATAGATTTAAATCATAGGATCATAGGATAGTTATTACTACCAACAAGTCTAAAGGAATGTATAAAGGCTGCCCACAGCATCATCAAAAATCTAAGCTCTTTCCATTCTTCCCTCCTTAGCATGTTGGCCTTTACCATTCAGCTTACCGTCTTAAGGTGGCTGCTGCAGTTCGAAATATGACATTCTTCCACCACTGCCTGCAAAGGGAGGCAAGAAGAAGACAAAATAAAGGAGTTCTCAATGACTTTGTATGTCTCTTCTTTTCCTGAGGAAAGATTATTTTTCCAAGAAGCCTCCAAGAAGATTTTCCCATGCATCTTATTGCCCAAAGCTGAGTCGCCTGAACACCTGTAACCACAGAGAGTGGCGAGAAATAATGCGGTATTTTATCCTCAATCCTGGAAGAAAGATGAAGGAGAAGAATGGGTTGTTGATTCTACCATATTGTCCAAAACAACTTCAGGTCTCAGATTGGCTTTGTGATATGAACGCTTGTAGCTGAGCATTCCTGACTGACATTCAGGCCAATTGGACCACAAATAAAGTAGAGCTGAGCAATAGCCAGATCATTTATTATCCACAAAGTTGTTTGTATGAAGTTCAGAGTCTGGAATCTAAATTATAGTACTTATTGATGTGACATTTTCTCAGTATTATGGTGACATTCTAAAAGCTAAAAATAAATAAGGTTGATCCATTTGCAAAATAAGATGTATAAGTAAAAGATTGTGTGACAAGAACAGAATATTTGCAAGTGTTATTACTTTTAACAAAGACAAAATTGATGACTTGTGAAGAAAACAGCTTGTTCATAAATAACTTTTGTGAAGTCCTCCCTACCTCTCGAATTCACTCTAATGGAATTCTAGGTTATTCTCTCCGGTCATACAAGCAGAAGTGAGCACTGGAAATAATCTATTCTCTAATACAACCTGTACTTCTTGGAGCAAAAGAGGCTTACTTACTATTGCAAAGTGAAGGATGGCCTAGTTTCTCCAGATACTTCCTCTAGGTTTCAGATAACATGGTAGAGCAGGATCTTCTTGACTCATTTTCTCTTCATTTCTCTAATCATAGCTCTGCTTTCTCACCTGTCCCAGCCAAACTACATACCCGCCCACACACACACTTCCATTCCATGATGCTTCCTTTTTAATTATTCTTTCTTGTTTTGTACAGCGTTTCCTCCACTGCCTCTGAGGAAACTTATATACCGTCTGCCATCTTTTTTTCTTTCCAGTTTTTTTGAAGACATAGCAACATGTACAAGGCAATGTGCATATATATATATATATATATATATATATATATATATGTATATATTTCAGATCAGACCTATCTGTCACAAGCTTAGTCATCTAGGAGCAGCACCAATGAGGAGCAGAGCATGGAACTCTACTGCATCACCAGCAGCCCCACTGCAGATGCTTGTTAACAGGAGGGATCCTAGGGAAGGGGCTGATGGGTCTGTTACCAGGACTTAAGCCCAAGACAAGCACTGTGCATTGCAAAGAGCAAAACCATGGGCTCTGGAACTAAGTGGGTGTTGACAAGGGTCTTACTAAAGAGAAGCCTTTTTAGTGGGAAACAGGGAAGAAGGAGGACTTGGCATGGTGCCACCATTTCTTCCTCTTGGGTCTCAGTGCCTTTCACAGAACTTCCACCAGCACCATGTTGGGACAGAGTATCTAGAGATTCACACACAGGAGCCACTGTGAGGAGGGCCTAGGGAAGAATTTGCCATTTTCAGTGAAAAACAAGTGGCAGTTACTAATTATGATGACCGTGTACTTTGGATCTGAACTTGCTGCATCCTTTCTTATAACAAAACACCAGCTACTTAAGAAATGAGAACGTTTAGTTAATCCATAAGATAGAAAAGAAGAAAAGCCTTATTCTTCTGTTTCTGGTTTGTCCCTGCTGAATGGACTCCACTCTTAGGAAATGGCCTCTTGAGATGATCCAGAGCGCCTACCAGAGTCCCTCTTGGGTATCATCTGGGTCCAGAGTGGTCCATCCTGGTGGATCCCAGATGTTATTTCCTCCAGAGTCCCAAAACAATACAAAGTTTAATTCATAGAACTAAGCATGAAATATGTCAAATAGCGCTTCTCTTAAGGGATAGGGAAAGTGGCAGAATCAAATTCAGCCCCAAGGAGGAAGGGAGGGGAGGCTGTGATTGATCACTGGTATTTTAGTCACACTCCTGTGGGTGTGTGCGTGTGTGTGTGTGTGTGTGTGTGTGACTTAATATCTAAACACACTGGAAACATTTTAAAAGAATATCTTTGACACATCACATCAAATAAGTACTGCCAACTCAAATGACTCACGTGCTGGAACAACTTCACTTGAAAATACAAATAAAACAGGAAATGTGTATGGTGGAAGAACTCGTTTTAAGGTATTCAATATAGGAGTAAAGATGTAGAGTTTTTTAAAGTAAATTTTAAGAATTACTTTTTATATTCCCAACACATTTGGGAACTTCTACTGACTAAAGAGTTTACAAAGTTTAAAAGGGTATAATATTTCCTTTTATTCATTGTGCATTTCTGCACATCTTTATAAGAAGTTCCTATGAACATCTTCCAATATCTTCCTCTACATTATTAATTTCTAGGCATTAGGAGAATAATAAGGTTTTATTAAATCTTAGAGATGCAATCTTGAAAATGTAAGAAACATGATTAGTAAGAAAAAAGAATGTGGGACTCTGCAGCTAAATAATACTATTTTGATCTATTCTTCTTGAAAATGTATGATGTTTTTCTAATAATAAATGGAGGGACCTAAGGTTCAGTTTGCTATTCTTCACTTCAAAGATAATAATAATATTCAGGGAATTATTAGTTTTGTATCTGAGAGCAATTACTCCTTCAAGCTATTGCTTGATTTAAATAGGTTTTATTAGACTTTAAAGTTTGTTGCACCTACCCTAGAGACTATTGTTTCGCTAGAAAGATTTTTGTTAGCCCAAACCTTTTCTTTAGTAACTAAATGACCTGATCACAGAGACTGTGATATTGTTGTTGCTGTTGTTTTTGTTTTAAGATTTATTTATTTATTTGAGAGAAAGAGAGAGGAAGAGGTAGAGGCAGAGGGAGAGTGACAATTTCAAGAAAACTCCTTGCTGAGTGCAGATCTCAACGTGGGACTTGATCAAAGGAACATGAACTCATGACCTGAGGTGAGATAAAGAGTTGGACACTTAACTGACTGAATCTCCCAGGCGCCCCAACACTGGGATATTGTTATGTTTTTAAAAATTACTTGGAGGAATCTGATTTAAATTTAAATGAGACTCACCTTAGACTCTTCTGAGAAGAGAGAATTCATGCAGAAGAATGTAGTAGTCATGAGCTTGGGGGTCTAAGTCCCTTGGTTCTTGGGTTTAGGAACTAAAATCTACTTATGAACTGTGTGATCTTGGGTACTTTTCCAAGGCTCTTTAGTCCTTGGTTTTCCCATCTAAAAAAATGGGGATAATGCCACTTCCTACTTCATAAGGTCAATATGAGAATAAAAAGAGTCACTGGGTATCATGTGCTTTGAAGATGCCTGGTTCCTAGTAGGTCTGAGAGAATTTTAATCCAGAATTTCTCAAACTTTAGTGGTTATTAGAATCTCATAAGGAACTTGGTAAAAATAAAAATCTTATTTTTTCTCGGTGAATCTGGGCCTTCATGTTCATTATTGGCTTCTAGGTAATGATGATACACATCAAAGACAAAGAATCACCAGTTTAGGCAACAATGATACATACACCAGGCATTGTGCTCAATGCTAAAGACACAAAGAAGAATGCATCAATCCAGCTTCAGTTGCAAAAACCAGACACTGCTCTAGCTTTCTTAAGCAGAAAGAGATTTTATACAGATCATTAAATACTTATGACATAGCGAGAGAGTCTTGAGGAGGTACTTCTCGACCAGGGTTCCAAAAGTGACTCTCAGAACATTGTCGAGGTGGCCTCACCAAGGTGGCTGTTACTTCTGTCACAGTCGGGGGTGGGGGAAGAATCAGATGATCCCATTCAGGGGGTGCCTGGATAGCTCAGTTGGTTAAATGCATGACTTTTGATTTTGGTCCATGTCATGCTCTCAGGGTTGTGAGATCAAACCCTGTGTTAAACTCTGTGTACAGTGTGGAGCCTCCTTAAGATCTTAAGATTCTCTGTCTCCCTCTTCCTCGGGCCCTCCTCCTCCCTCTTCTTCTCAAAGAAGAGGAAGAGGAAGAAGGAGGGAGAGGGGAGGAGAAAGGGTGCGGGGGAGGGGGAGGTGGAGGTGAAGATCATCCTATTCAGAAGCTGTTGAGTTTGAGGATAAATTGCTTTAGCTGCCATCCGACAATCAAGAGTCTACCTTAATCACCACAATAACTGCCTCACAACCTCCTTCCAACTAGGACTGGACACTAGCATGCTGCTACAGAGCAACCCAGCACTTCATGACTGCCTGTCCCAGCAACACCCACAGCAGCCTGAAGATGGCCCTGCCTCACTTCCACCTTCCAGCTTTCCCTTAAGAGCATCTAATCAGTGAGACTAATTTACATTTGAGATGAAGGAGACGATTTTAAGCTCTCTGGTCTCTACAGTCAAGGAGGACACACTGGAAGGAAGTTGGAAGGAATGCTGAATGCCAATCTTCCAGTTTCATCATAGATAAATGTATTCGTTGGCTAAAGCAGCCATAACAAAATACTCAAATACCAGAGTGGGTAACTTAAATAAAAGAAGTCTATTTTGCAAGGTTCAGGAGGCTAGAAGTCCAAGATCAAGGTGATGACATGTTTGGTTTCTCCTTAGGCATCTCTCCTTGGCTTCTGAATGGCTACTGCTCCCTGTGTTCTCACCTGGCCTTTCATCTATAAGTGTGCATCTCTAGTGTCTCTTCCTCTTCTTATAAGGACACCAGCCCTGTTGGATTAGGGCCTCACCTTTGTGACTTCATTTAGTCTTTTTTTTTTTTAAAGATTTTATTTATTTATTTGACAGAGAGAAATCACAAGTAGACAGAGAGGCAGACAGAGAGAGAGAGGGAAGCAGGCTCCCTGCTGAGCAGAGAGCCCGATGCAGGACTCGATCCCAGGACCCTGAGATCATGATCTGAGCCGAAGGCAGTGGCTTAACCCACTGAGCCACCCAGGCGTCCAACTTCATTTAGTCTTAATAACTTCTTTAGAGGCCCTATTTACAAATACAGTCACACTAGGAGTTAGGACTTCAACTTGTGAATTGAGGTGGGGGAAAAGGCACATCTTAGTCCATAACAGTAACTTTGACAGGCCTCTTCCTTAAAAGAATTTCATCTAAGAAAAAAGGTTATGAACATAGCTACACATGTTAAGAGTCACAACAGAAGTAGGTAGAGATTATGGTAAAAATATAGCACAGGACAGAGGTGACCTTTGATGATGGGTTGTATGTGTCTGTACAGAGCTTATTAACTAGAATCCTTATGTGTATTAATTATCTTTTTCCATATCAGAGGTAGAGTTCTAATGCAAATTCCAATGCTCAGTAGTAAGGGGAAAAGATGGTACAAAATGTTTCCTGTAGGAGATTGCTGACATTCTGTACAAATCTCCACTCCTTTGACTTCAGGAGCAACCTGGTGCCTGATAAGACAGTTTTGCTCATTAGCAAGTGGCTAAGTACCCTGATTTAAAATACAAAATACAGTTTTTAACACTAAGAAGCAGGTTCAGTGCTAAGACCTTTATATGTTTATTTCCTTTAAGCCTCATTTCAAAATCATCTAGGCTTTCCAGGATTTGAATCTGGGCGTCTCCAATGACTGGTTTCTTATTTATGGTGTCAAGAACCAAGATTCCCTGCCTCTCTTATTCATCCAGGATTCTAATCCCTGAGGATCACTGCAGGGAGCATCCCAACTCAGCAGTTCAAACCTTCCACTTAATACCTTACCTAACTTTCTTTCTTTGCCAAATTTATTTTGCTTTTTAATCCTTTAGACTTCTTTTGAATTTTACCCATAAGATCATATAAATTATTTAATAATAATTAATAATCATTTCATTTTATTCTTTATTTTCCAAACATCTGGCTCTGTTTGTTTTATTTAGTCTTGTTCTGTAGTCATTCCTAACTGTTTCCAATTTCTCTATTTGTCTTAGAGGAGTTTCTCCTTTGCACAGCAACTTGGAAATTAGTTCTCATTCCAAAGGAAAGAAAAAGATATAATTAAGGCCATCTGCCTTCAGTTTTTGACGCATTTAACAAATATTTACTCCATGTCTCTCATGTGTCAGGCTCCATCCTAGGCCCTGGAGATCCAGCAATGAACCAGATCATCAAGAAAACTAACCTTACAATGCTCACACCCCATGGAGGAAATGGACAAGAAAAGAAAGGATAATCACATTTCCAAAAAACAAAACAGTGTGATGGGTGGAGGTGTCTGAATGTGGACTGGGTGGTCATAAAAGGCATCTCAGAGGTGGTGACATTTGACAAGGCTGACACGGGTACTTAGCCATTGACGTCAAATTCTATTCATCACCCAAATAATTAACACACACTTGAAGGTAATTATCACTTCTGTGGAAGAAGTAAAAAACAAAGGAAGCAAAGCCCAAGCTGCTAGTGGTTAGATGTTTGATAGCTGTGAGCAGTAAAACTTCTGAAGACTCCTGAAACGCAGTAGCTAAGAACAGACCTCTCTCATATGATACAATCTCTTATTTGTGTGTGTGTCTGTTTTCTCTCATTTTCTAGGCACTAGGGATTTCTTCACTGAACTCTTAGATGACTGGAATCCTTGAAACTGCAAGTTATGTGTACGTGTGTTTTCTTAATAGTAATCAGTGGCACTAAGGACTTAGCATTCCAGAAACCCTGCCATTCTACTGAAACATCAACAATTTTTTAAAAAGATTTATTTATTTATTTGAGAGAGAGAGAGAACACAGGGGAAGTGGAGGGGCAGAGGGAGAGAGAATCCCAAGCACACTCCCCACTGAGTGTGAGCCCGATGCAGGGCTCCATCCCAGGACCCCAAGATCATGACCTGAGCCAAAATCAAGAGTCAGCTGCTTAATGGACTGAGCCACCCAGGTGCCTTATTGATCATGTATATTTAAAAAACACCATGGTTAAGCTAACAGTGTGCTGGCTTTTGATTAGAAAGTTGCATTGGTTCACTTCAATCTTTTCTCTTACATGGTATTTTTCTTTCAGAGAGTTTTTGAGCATTTGAGTTGTGGTTGCACACCCAACTAAGCTATGTTCTTTCATCAAGCCCGTAATCATCCAGATCGGTGCCTTAAATTTCCAATTATATTCCAGGTAGAAACGAATCGCTCCTTGATGCTACTACAGGTTTGAATTTTACTGTGTCCATTACTGCAAATCTGGATGATAAAAACTCAGGCTAGAGAGTATGATACTAAGCCAAGTAAGTCAGTCAGAGAAAGACAAATATCATATGTTTTCACTCATATGTGGATTTTAAGAAATAAAACAAATGAACATGGTGGGGGGTGAGGGAAGAGAGGAAAACCAAGGAAACAGACTTAACTATAGAGAACAAACTGATAGTCACCAGATGGGAGGTTGGTGGGGGATGGGTGAAACAGGTGATGGTGGTTAGGAAGGGTACTGGTCATGAGCACTGGTGTTGTATGGAAGTGTTGAATTCGCTGTATTGTACGCCTGAATATTACACTGTATGTTAACTAACTGGAATTTAAATAAAAAGTTGGGAAAAAAAATAAAAACCAAAACCTCAGACAGCCATTTAATGCTTGCAGACAGCTATCTATTTGTCATTATGTAGTCAAAATACCCAGACAATTGACTGTTGGGTTTTGTTTTTTGTGTGTGTTTTTTTTAATATTCCAGATGATTCAGTGCAGATGCAGCCAAGGAAATCTTTGAATCATAAGTGTCCAATTTTCATGGCAGATTACAAATTTCTACAACTAGCATGACTCATCAGTCTTTTCTCAGAAAGAACAGTTCCTCCAAGGACAGGATTTTTGTTTCTCAGTCAATTTTCCCAGAAATTTTTTAATGCTAATCTTAAATGTAACCTTTGTTCTTTAAGATGAGCTTCTGAATTTTAAGCACAAAATCGAACTACTAAATGAGGAAAACATAAAACAAACAGCCAGTTCAGATCTTATTGACTTTATCACTCAGTTACACATTTTCCTTCCTCATAAGGCCAAGCAAAACAAAAGAGAGCTGAATGGAAAAATCAAACCCTTAGAGGCTCACACATCATCTGTGAATATTTCTTGTGGTCTCAGGAAGGCTGGGAGTAGAATACCTTTGTTTCTCCTCTCCTCTTCCAGAATTTGATATACAACAAAGGAATCACACCAGTCAGTATTCTCTAGGTTTGAAGTATATGGGATATGCATCTTTCTGGAGCCACAAGAGACTTCTGGGCTTGTAAAATCATGCCATGTGGCATGGTGGGCAGAGACCTGGACATAAATTCAGAGGATATAGGCTCTCAGTCTGGATCTACTACAAATTAAGTGTGTGGCTCTTTGGGTCTTAGTGTTGCATCTGAAAACATGATGTGGCTAACCAACAAGATCCTTAAAGATTTTCCTTCAAAACCTATGTTGATGTAAAGCTAACAAGGAATCCAGTGGCTCAACAATTTTAAGGAAGGACATCTTTGGTACTATGATGAAAGAATCCAGTATTAAAAAGAATCTGTTGACTTTTCTAGTATTCTACTATACATTAAATTCCATGACTATACAGACAATTAGAAGAGTTTAATGCAAGTAATAATGATTAATCTAGGGGTAAGTGGTAATGATTATACCAGATCAAAACAACACATCAATAAGCACAAGAATAGTCACATCTCCTACTGCTCAAATACAGTTGTGTTAGGTCTATGTGATGACAACAACAACAACACAAAGAACCCCAAGCATACTGTGTGTGGCCAGTGTCTAAATAACAAGAACACGCTTCATGATATTTTCCTGATCAATTCAATGTTTAGTCTTCATATTATCAGCTCCTTGTTTACCAAAGCATTTGGATCTTCTGGCTTTAACTAATCAGTATGATTTAGACTTCCTTGTCTTCAATTTTCTTATCTGTAAGATAAGCGCTTTGGCTGATAAAACTCGAAGATGCTTTCATTCTCTAAAATTCTGAGAGTCAATATTTTGAGGTCTCTAAAATTCCGAGAGCCTATTTTGGGGCAGGTTGAAAATCTGCTCTAATTAACTAAATTCAACTGTTCTAAGAAATGTATGCTATCAGATATACAGACTCAGAGAGAGGCACATCTTACCAGAGAACAAAATGACTTCCTAAATAGTTTCATTGCAGAGATATCAAAAAGGACACTATAAGCCCTGTGCCCTCCCTTCCCCCAGAAAAATCTCTCCTGATGCCTGATTTCTAAAATTACAGATTCATCTAAGAACTTGTCTTCTGGTAAAACACAAATGCCTTCAGAAAGGTCACGCATTAAATATTATCAGTCATTTTTACCTTTGTTTGAATGATTTTTTTTTTTTTCCAATTTGACCCTGCCTTGTTCCATAAAAGATTTGAAGCAGCTTACTGGAAATGAGTTTATCAGATTTGATGAAAGCCCATGGGGACCGGGAGGGAATGCAGGAAGGAGGGTGCCACCAACAAGGAAAGCTTAATGTAAATTGTAAATTGCAAAGTGTTGTAAAAATATTAGAAATTGTTATTAAGAAAGGGAGAATCTGGATGGCTAAAGTTCATTTCCCAATGATTCAGTCTACTATTTCAACAGGTCAAATTATTCTCCATCCTTCTTATGAGGTTTAATGCTGTTTGTCTAATTCTTTGGACAGTCTGTTAGAAAAAGAAATACATTCGTAATTTGCTCTTTACCTTGCTCATGTTGCTTTCCCATTTCCTGAATGGCATAAAATTCTGTTAGCCACTGTGCTGTCTGGGAGCACTATTTGCAGTCTCATGATCTATTTTCTGGAAATGCAAAGATCCTTTCTCTGTCTTTGCATAAATAGGTGTCTATTAAGCTCAGGAAGGAAAAAATGACTAATTTTAAATGGCTCTCTCAATGTTGCCAGAGCTGATTATAGCAAAATGAATAGTTCTAGCATAAGATGGCAAAGAAAACCAAAGCCCATTTTCAGAGATAAAATCTTAAACGAAACACAAAAAATTCATGTCATTTCTGTATTTTATTGTATAGATTATATTTTATTTAGGTCACAAAGATAATAGAACTTTGAAAAAAGAAGTCTTTAAACCCTGAGAATTAGACTGAAAATAACTTGCTTTCCTGGAAAATACCAGCCCATGAAGGAGATCTACTACAGGATCAGAGACCAAGAAAGAGAAGCAGGCCTTTTGAGCTGGCCTTTCTAACCCCACTGGTACATTCAGGGCACCTGGGTGGCTCAGTCATTAAGCATTTGCCTTCAGATCAGGTCATGATTCCAGGGTTTTGGGATAGAACCTTGCATTGGGCTTTCTGCTCTTCAGGGAGCCAGCTTCTCACACTCCCTGTTCCCCTCCACCCAACTTGTGTTCTCTCTAGCTCTCTCTCTGTCTCTCTCTCTCAAATAAACAAATAAAATCTTGAAAAACAAAAAAACAAAAAACTAGGACTTTCAAAAACAACCACATATATAGGAGAAATTGGAAAGTCACCACACATGCACAGATAAAAGCTTAGATTCAGAAAAAAACTAACAACGCCTTAAGTTTACACCTCAGGCTGATCCTTGGCACAGAAATAGCTTACAACAGTCAAAACAAAACCAATCAGAACAAAATCCAGCAAAACCTAGCAATGGGGAACAATCTGACTTCATTTGACTCAAATGCTCAGTTTTCAATAAGAAAATCATAAGGCATATGAAAATATAGGAAAATATGACCCACTCATAGGGTAAAATAAACCAAAACACTGTCTCCAAGTAAGACCTGACAGATGTATAAGACAAAGAGTTGAAAATTACTGTCTTAAAGATGCTCAAAGGCAAAAGAAAAACTTAAGGAAAATCAAGAAAATGATGTATGAACAATATGTAAATATCAATAAAGAAAGACAAAACTAACATGTGTTGGAGAGGATGTGGAGAAAGGGGAACCCTCTTACACTGTTGGTGGGAATGCAAATTGGTGCAGCCACTTTGGAGAACAGTGTGGAGATTCCTCAAGAAATTAAAAATAGAGCTTCCCTATGACCCTGCAATTGCACTACTGGATATTTACCCCAAAGATACAGATGTAGTGAAAAGAAGGGCCATCTGTACCCCAATGTTTATAGCAGCAATGGCCACAGTTTGGTGACCGTGGCCATT
>NC_081557.1:223592233-223710159 GCF_022355385.1 Mustela nigripes | reverse complement strand
CCTGCAATTGCACTACTGGATATTTACCCCAAAGATACAGATGTAGTGAAAAGAAGGGCCATCTGTACCCCAATGTTTATAGCAGCAATGGCCACGGTCACCAAACTGTGGAAAGAACCAAGATGCCCTTCAATGGAAGAATGGATAAGGAAGATGTGGTCCATATACACTATGGAGTACTATGCCTCCATCAGAAAGGATGAATACCCAACTTTTGTAGCAACATGGACAGGACTGGAAGAGATTATGCTGCATGAAATCAGTCAAGCAGAGAGAGTCAATTATCATATGGTTTCATTTATTTTTGGAGCATAACAAATAACATGGAGGACATGGGGAGTTAGAGAGGAGAAGGGAGTTGAGGGAAATTGGAAGGGAAGGTGAACCATGAGAGACTATGGACTCTGAAAAACAATCTGAGGGTTTTGAAGGGGCAGGGGTGGGAGGTTGGGGGAACCAGGAGGTGGTGGAGAGGGCATGGATTGCATGGAGCATGGGATGTGATGCAAAAGTAATGAATACTGTTACGCTGAAAAAATAAAAAGTTTTAAAAAAAGAAAGACAAAACTAAGATAGGTGATAGATAGAGGATAGACAGATAGATAGATAGATGAAAGATAGATAGATTGATTGATTCTGGAGCTATAACGTATAATAACTAAAATAAAGAATTCACTAAAAGAATCCAAAGGCAGCTTTGAGGAGACAGAAGAAAGAAACAGCCAACCTAAAGATAGGAGAATGGAAATTAGAAAGATAGGAAGATTTTAGGAAGAAAAAGTTAGAAGAAAAGATAGATAAAACATTTTAGAAAAGTAAACAGAACCTAAGAGACTTGTGGGACATCATCAAGGAGAAGAAGAAGGGGATCTAGGCAGAGAGAATATTTTCAGAAACAAGGGCCAAACTCCCCAAATTTAATGGAAAGCATGATTATAAACAATCAAGATACTCACAAACTTCAAGGAGAATAAACTCAAAAGGACCCTCATTGAAATGTATAGTAATCAGTTGAAAGACAACAAATCTTTAAAGCAGCAAGAAAGAAGTAATCCATCACATACAAGGATCCTCAATAATATTATGAGCAGATTTCTCATCAGAAACCTAGGAGGCCAGAAGACAGTGGGCTGATATATTTAAAGTGCTAAAACAAACAAACAAACAAAAACCTGTCCATCTATATTTGGCAAAACTGTCCTTCAAAAGTGAAGGAGAACTCGAGACATTTCCAGATAAACAAGCTGAGGGAACTCATTACTTCTAGACCATCCCTGCAAGAAATGCGAAAGAGAATTTTGCAGGTTGAAAGGAAAGGACACTAGACTGCAACTGGAAGTTGCATAAAGAAATAAAGTTAGAGTAAAAATAAGTACATGAGCAACTAGAAAAACTAGTATTATTATAACTGTGGTTTGTAACTCACATTTTGTTCTCTACATAACTTAAGAGCCTAATTGATTTAAAAACAAAACAATTGGGTGCCTTGGTGGCTCAGTCAGTTAAGCATCTGCCTCCGGCTCAGGTCGTGATCCCAGCGTCCTGCGATCCGGCTCCACACTGGGCTCCTTGCTCAACGGGGAGCCTGCTTCTTCCTTCTGCCTGCTGCCCCCTGCTTGTGCTTGCTCTCTTTCTCTCTCTCTCTCTCAATTGCTCACTCTGTGTCAAATAAATACTAAAATCTTTAAAAATTATCAGTTTATGTTTTTGGCAACACAATGTATATAGATGCAGTTTTGTGACATCAGCAACCAAAAGCTTTGGGAAGGGAACTGTAAAGAGGCAGAATTTTGTATGTTATTGAAGTTAAGCTGGTATAAAGTCAAATTAGAGGGCTATAACTTTAGAATATTAAATGATATCCCCATGGTAACCACAAAGAAAACAGCTATAGGATATACACAATAGGAAATGAGAAGGGAATTAAACATTTCATTACCAAAAAATCAACTAAACGCAAAAAGTCAGTAAACACAATAATGGGGGAAATGAGGAACGAAAAAAGCTATAAGGCACATAGAAAACAAACAGTAAAATAACAGAATTAAGTAACTCATCAGTAATTAATTTTAATGTAAATTGATTAAATTCTCTAATCAAAAGACAAAGATTGGTAGTGTGGATTAAAAAACCATCATCCAATTATATGCTGTCTACAAAAGACTCACTTTATTTTTTTATAGTTCTTTTATTCCCCAAAGTTGTTTTTTTTTTTTTTTTAATTCCAGCTAGTTAACATACAGGGAAATATTCATTTCAGGTGTATTCATTTATTTCTGAAATATTCATTTCAGAATTTAGTGATTCATCACTTACATAAAATACCCTCCTTAATCCCCATCACCTATTTAACCCATCTCCCCCACCGATATCCCCTCCAGGAACCATCAGCTTGTTCTGTATAGTTAAGAGTCTGTGTTTTGGTTTGCCTCTCTTTTTTCCTCCTCTCTTCATTTGTTTTGTTTCTTAAATTCCACCTATGAGTGAAATCATATGATATTTGTCTTTCTCCGACTGACTTATTTCACTTAGCATAATACTACCCAGCTCCTTCCATGTCATTGTAAATTGCAAGATTTTATTCTTTTTTTTTTTTTTTTGACTGAGTAACATTCCATTGTATACGTACATACCACATCTTTTTTATCCATTCATCAGTTATGGACATTTTGACTCTTTCCATAATTTGACTACTGTTGGTAATGTTGCTGTGAACAATGGGGTGTATATGCATCCCTCTGAATCAATATTTTTGTATACTTCGGAGATATCTTTTATACCTAGGAGAGCAATCAATGGATTGTAGGTAGTTCTAGTTTTAAATATTTGAGGAAACCCCTTTACAAAATGTCTGTACCAGCTCGCATTCCCACCAAAAGTGTAAGAAGATTCCCTTTTCCCACATACTCGCCAATATCTGTTGTTTCCTGTGTTGTTAATTTTAGCCATTCTGACTGGTATGAGGTGATATCTCATTATAGTTTCAATTTGTATTTCCCTGATGATGAGTGATGTTGAGCATCTTTTCATATGTCTGTTAGCCATCTGTATGTCTTCTTTGGAATAATGAAGAAATTCACTTAAGATCCAAAGACACAAACAGGTTGAAACTGAAAAGATTGAGGGGTGCCTGAGTGGCTCAGTCAGTTAAGCAGCCAACTCTTGATTTTGGCTTAGGTTTGCTGATCTCAGGGTTATGAGATCAAACCCTGTGGCGGGTGCTATGCTCCGTAGGAAGTCTGCTTGAGATTCTCTCTCTCTGCTCCTCCCCGTGATCATTCTCTCTCCCTCTCTCTCAGAAACTGAGATTAAATTCTCAGATTTGAAAAGAAATTCCATTCAAACAATCAAAAGACAACAGGGGTGGCTATAATAAGGTCAGACAAACTACACTTCAAGTCAGAAGAGGTTATAAGAGACAAAGAAGGACATTATGTATTAGTAAAAGTTTTCTATTTTTTATTTATTTTTATTTTTTATAAACATATATTTTTATCCCCAGGGGTACATGTCTGTGAATCACCAGGTTTACATACTTCACAGCACTCACCATAGCACATACCCTCCCCGATGTCCATAACCCCACCCCCCCTTCTCCCCACCCCCCTCCCCCCAGCAACCCTCAGTTTGTTTTGTGAGATTAAGAGTCACTTATGGTGACTCTTATTGGGATGGGGTGGGGACCCTCCCAATCCCATCTTGTTTCATTTATTCTTCTCCTACCCCCTTATCCCCCCATGTTGCATCTCCACTTCCTCAGTAAAAGTTTTAATACAACATTTACAACATTTACACACTTAATAACAGACCATCAAAATATATGAAGCAAAAACTAACAATTAAAAGAAGAAATAGATAATTCTACAGTGATAGAGACTTCAGTATCTCAATCCCAATAATGGATTGAACAACCAGACAGAAGATAAGTAAGGACATAGGGGACTTGAACAACACAATAAACAAACTAGCTCTAACAGATATATATAGGATAGTACACCCATCAAAAACAAAATGCTCTTTTTTCAAGTGCACATAGGATAGTTTCGAGAATAGACCATATATTAGACAACAAATTAAGTCTTAATAGCCTGAAAAAGATAGATACACAAAATATATTCTCTGACCACAACAGGATGAAGTTAGATATCATTTAACAGAAGGAAAATTAGAAATTCAGAAATTTGTCAGAATTAAACAACATACTCTTAAACAACTAATGGATCCAAGAAGAAATCACAGAGGAAGTTAGAAAATACTTAGAGGTGAATGAAAATAAAAACACAATATACTAAAACTTATGGGACATAAAGAAAGCAGCGCTAGGGGGAGGTTATTTTTAGATCTAGACACATATTAAAAAAGGAGAAATATCTCGAATCAACAACTGAACTAGAAAAAAAGAACAAATTAAACAAAAGCTAAAATTAAAGGAAATAATAAAGATTAGAGGAAAAATAAACAAAATAGAAAAAACAATAGAGAAAATCAATTAAACAAAAAATTGTTTTTTTGGAAAAAATCAGCAAAATTAACAAAACTTTAGTTAGATGGACTAAAAAAAAAGAGAATACTTAAATTACTAAAGTTGGAAATGAAAGTGAGACATTACTACTGATTCTACAGGAATGAAAAAGGAAATCTTGTGCATTTTTGGTGGGAATGTAAAATAACACAGCTACTGTGGAAAACAGTGTGACAGTTCCTAAAACAGTTAAAAATTTAATTACCATATAATCCAGTAATTCTACTTCTAGGTATATACCCTAAAGAATTGAAAGCAGACTCTGGAAGATATATTTGATACCTGTGTTCATAGCAACATTATTCACAATAGTTAAAACATGGAAGCAATCCAGGTGTCCATTGATGGATAAATGGGGCATTTTGACATGCTACAACACAAATGAATCTTGAAGATGATACGGTAAGTGAAATGATACGGTAAGTGAAATAAGCTAGGCAGAAAAAAGGCAAATGTTATTATGACTCCCCTTAAGGTTCTTAAGGGTGAGATCCTTAGGGAAGTCAAAATCACACAGGCAGAATAGAATGGTGGTTGTTGGAGAGCAAGGAGAGGGCGTGGGGAGTTACAATTTAACAGGTGTATATACAGTGTTTAGTTTTGCAAGATGAAATAAGTCCCAGAGAGGAATGGAATTGGATGGTGGTGATAGTTGCACAACAATATGAATGTTTTGAACTGCACATTTAAAAATGACTGAGATACTAAATTTTATGTTATGATTATTTACCACCAAAAAAAGAAAAAAAAAAGATTGCTTACAGGGTGCCTAGGTGCCTCAGTTGGTTAAATATCTGCCTTTGGCTCAGGTCATGATCTCAGGTTCCTGGGATTGAGCCACACATCAGCCTCCCTGCTCAGTGGGGAGTCTGCTTCTCCATCTCCTTAAGCCCCATTCCCCTGGCTCATGATCTCTCTCTCTCTCTCTCTCAAATAAATAGATAAAATATTTTTTTAAATTGTTTATTACATGATTTTAAAATAGGAACAACAAACCCATTACATATTGGACTGCATTTTCAGAAACAAAATTAGTGAGAAAAAGGACATTATTTTAGATTTCTGCACATCTCTTTGATGTCTGGCTTAATAGAAGACAGCCAGATTCTTTAATCTGCTGGGGAGTTAAATTTATGGTGCTATGTTATTTGTGGGTGATGAAAAAAATCCAGTTTCACACTGATAGGTAACTAGAAAAGGGAGGTGTGTTTTTATATATCATTTTCAGCTATTGTGAATGTTCTCCTTTGATAATACACTAAGTCACATTAAAACAAACAAAAAAATCAAGTAGGCAAAACATGGGAGAGCCCTACCACTTTTCAGCAATATTTGAAATAATGTGATATCAATCTAGTACTCTTCAATATTTCACTAAATTGGATGATAAATATTTAGAGTGCTTATATGAGATGTTTGTTTGCTTGTTTGTACGTAAGATATTATTTATTTATTTGACCAAGAGAGAAAGAACACAAGCAGGGGGAGAAGGAGACAGAAAGAGAGGAGAAGCAGGCTCGCCATGGAACAGCGAACGGAATGGGGGGCTTGATCCCAGGACCCTGAGATTGTCACCCAAGTCGAAGGCAGACGCCCAACCAATTGAGCACCCAGGCACCCCACATGTGAGATGTCTTAAGGCTGAAACCCAAAGCCACACACCACCAGTGGAAACACTTGTTCTCTTCCCATGGTGGTGAAAATGGCCAAAACAATATATCGAAAACAATATAGTTAAAAACAAATACATATTTATCTGTCAGAAGATACTGTCTGGAATTTTATTTTTAAAAACCACTAGGGGTGCCTGGGTGGCTCAGTCAGTTGAATATCTCACTTTTGATTTTGGCTCAGGTCCGGATCTCAGGGTCATGAGGTCAAGCCCCAGGGCGGGCTCCCCAAATAGCAAGGAGTCTGCTTGAGATTCTCATTTCCTTTCTCTCTGCACCTCCCCTCACCCGCACCTCCACCTTCTCTCTCTCTATCAAATAATCATTACAAAAAAAAAAAAAAAAAAAAAGCTGTTGCAAAACTGAATCAATATCAGTATATGTCAAGCAGTTTGGGACGTTTGTTATTCTGTTGGAGGAAACCACAGATGTTGCAGGCATGCTTCAACATGACAGTTTTCAGGGTTGGGTGTCACTCATGAACAGAGGAAGGATTTTTGTATATCCATGAGAACCTCAAAGGAAATGTGTCCAGTAGAATTCAATGGGGAATGCTTTCCATTGGGAAAAAAAAAAAAAAAAAGTTTTAGTTTTGTTAAAACCCATCTGAGTGTAACTTCTGATGGGGCAAAAGTCTTGATAGGAATAAATACAGACATTCCACCAGGGGAAAAGATACAAAGATAACACCCACTGCAGTGAAGTTTGTATAATATGTTTTAGAGAGATGAGAAGTGACCACAAAAATCTTAGGAAGATGTGGTGAACTGAAAGACTGATCCCAATTTTTCCTTTCCGTGCTAGAAAAGTATATTTTAATACACCTGACACGGATTCGTGGTGGGCAGACTGTTCTTCCCACTCCTGACTTTGGGTTTACTGCGTGACTCGTTTTGACCAATGGGATATTAGAGGCTGTTGCACTAACCAATCATGAGCTGAGGCTTACAATGCAGTAGCCAATCCCTGCTCACATGCTATTACCACTGGAAGACCATTCCCTGCTGCCCATCACCTGTGGGCTCTGTAGTAAGATGAATGCGGCAGCCGAGAGCCAAGCTCAGTGACCCACAGAATGAAGCAGAGCCTTCTTGGACCTCCAAGCAGGAACAAATGCTCTGCCGTAGGCCATAGGTCCTCCACATGCTTGTCAGTACAGCAACAGCAGATAACATGATACCCCACGGAAAAGCAGTAATCTCAAGGTAAAATCATTGCCAAACTTAAAGATGATACTATTTTTTTTTTTTACAAAAATTAGAAACATTACAAATCTGCTGACCTTTCCTGTGATGAGCAGTAAATGTCACTAGAATGTTAACTACCACAGGTTTATAGATTTAATCTCATCTCAAGGTAAAGCTAATTTTTTAATGATGAGTAAAAAAAAGTCTTTGTTTTAAAAAAATATATTATGCTATGGAAGGATCAGTTCAAAAGTGGTGTTGGAGGTGTAATATTTCAGATGACTGCTCCGCATGACTTGTGTTTGTTCCCTGTAGAAGCAGCCAAATGTGCACACTTGAGAAACCTTGAAACTGAATTTTCTTCTGCTTAGGAATCCTCTTTTGGGCTTAAGATCAGTGTATTTTACTGTGTGTTAAGTTGTCACTCAATAAACAGCATCTTTTCCCATTTACTTTTTTTAACTGAGGAATAAGTGGCATAGAACGTATTAGTTTCAGGTGTACTACATGATTTGATATTGCATGTTTCACAAGATGATCACCATAGTAAGTCCAGTTAACATCTGTCATCACACATACTTTTCCCTTGTGACGAGAACTTTTAAAATCTACTCCTAAGCAACTTTCAAATTTGCGATATGGCATTATTAACTATAGTTGCCATGCTGTACATTTCTATACCCCCATGACCTATTTAAACTTGTTTTCCAAACAAGGAACTTCAGTGGCTTTTAAATACATTCATTAAAAATAGAGATGGAACACCTTACGGTTAGTTTGCAAGAATGAATGATTGACATGAGAGAAGATGGAAATTTTCCAGCTAAATTTTAATAACAACTCTTGCATAATTGATAGGTGGAAATGAAAAACAAGGATTATGGTTTGGTAAGTCAAGCAAATGGTGCACTACTTCCAACCAGATCTACTTATCTTTGTGAGGTATCTTTTTCAGCTATAACAGACCAAAAAAAATCAAGTATTAAAATAAGCTGAAATTAGAACCAGACCTTTGGATTACTATATTATAAAATGTTAAATCAAGATTTTCAAAAATAATGAAGGATATTCAATCACTTGGCTGCCACTAAAAATATTATTATCACCACTAATAATGTATAATAGTGGATATAAATAATTTCAAATACAAAATACTTGTGTATGAATAACCTATTTTAAACTACTTTATTTTTATATCCACACTTCTAAATATCCATTTTGCACAATTTTTAAAAATATGTATAACGATGGCATATGTAAGCAATTTTTAAATAAATAAACATACTTGAATTCAAAGTAAATCCTCAAAAATGTTTTACCCACAGCAATGGCACATTCTGAAGTTTCAGGACCACTCACCTAAAAATGTCTTATGTCTATGGGCTCACACCTATGCATTCTTATCCAACATCTGTATTTGGAGACATCTCGGTGTTTCTTCCTTTCCATTCAAGCATACACGCCTTCATCCTTCCTTGAAATCAAACACACAAGAGCATTCTTATTTGATCCTGTAACCTCCTCTAGCTGAGATTCTATTTCTCACCTTTTTCCTGTCAAATTTCTGCCCTTTAGTGGGCATTAGTGATGCCTATGTTGCTCTAACATGTGTTACCTTCATGCCTCTTTTTCTCCTCACCACCATCCCCAGCATGCATACCACACACAGACCCTGTTTGTAAGACTCTGCAAATATGCCTCTGAGACTGGTGGTTTGGTTGTTCCCTCTCAGATCTTAATGCCTAATCTAAAAGTCTTTCCTTGGTCCTTGACATTCTTGCCCCCAGTCTAATTTATTGCCCTTTTGTATTACTTTTAAAAACTATACACAAATAAAATCTTTCACCTTCACTCCACATTATTATGAGAAATCCAGGGTCTTGTCAGATATAGCTAAAGATTACTTATGAGAGATGCTTATCACTTGCCCCAAGATGGTTGTACCAGGCTGCACTGTTGGATACCTCTTGTCATCTTGTCATTCTTGCCCAACGGTGGACACAGGCCCTTCCCCCATTCCCCATGTCCCTGCTGACACAAATTTACTGTGAGGAATTATCACAGAAGATAACAACAACAACAATAACAACAACAAAAACAAAAGAATAAATTTGACATCGGTCATAAGTCACACAGTAAAAATCCCAAAGTTCACTGGCTGTGCCCTTTCAGGGCATGGTAGGCAGGGGTAGAATTGAAAGTCGGAGAGGACAGCCAATACTGGCTGTCTACCTTTTTAGCCCTAGGCGAGTCATCATGTAGCAGAGGGCCCATTCCTCAATCATATCAAAGACTACCTCTCATCTTTTCACTTACCCAGTTTCTGACTCTATATCTCTAACCGCATGCAAATGCTAAACTTCTGAAAGCCACATACAATCCCTACCTCCTAGGAAAACCATGCTTTGACCTTATCACATAAAACAGTTTAGTTCAGTGATTCTCAATTCTGGCTACACACTAATATCACCCAGGGAGCTTTTTTAAAAATCCCAGTGATTGAACTGTACCCACTGAGATTCAGATTCATGTGTTCTGAATTGGGGCTAGGGTAGGTTATATTTGAAAAGCTTCCCATGTGGTTTAATGTGCAGCCAGAGTAAAGAAATCCCAGCTATCTGCTCGCTGTGTCCACTTCTCAATTCCAGTATAAAAGTTTTCATTCTTCTTTGCATAGCTAAAGACCTACTCACTCCTTTCTCCACCAGAAGCAAATCCCAACTTTTGATCTTTAACAAAATAAATAACAAGCAGAAGCTCTGAAATTGTTCATTTTCTTTAAAGACTGCAGTGTCCCTCAGATCAAGGCCAAGTGCTCAGGCTTTCTCTAAGTGTTAAAACTTTCTCTAACCCATGGGGAGACGAATTCCAACTTGGGTCAAGAGGGATTGTGGCAGTGGGTTGAGTTCCAAAACAGAAAAAACCTAGGGGGCTGTGACTTTCTCAAATTTTTGTCCTTTTCCACTTCACTGTAGTTAAAATTGCCATCTCATGGCACATAAGCCACTGGTGGCTCAGTGGGTTAAAGCCTCTGCCTTTGGCTCAGGTCATGATCTCAGGGTCCTGGGATCGAGCCCCGTGTTGGGCTCTCTGCTCTCTCCTCTCTCTCTGCCTGCCTTTCTGCCTACTTGTGATCTCTGTCTGTCAAATAGATAAATAAAATCTTTTTTTTAAAATTGTTTATTTCTTTTCAGCGTAACAGTATTCATATTTTTTGCACCTCACCCAGTGCTCCATGCAATCCATGCCCTCTCCAATACCCACCACCTGGTTCCCCCAACCTCCCACCCCTGCTCCTTCAAAACCCTCAGGTTGTTTTTCAGAGTCCATAGTCTCTCATGGTTCACCTCCCCTTCCAACTTCCCTTAACTCCCTTCTCCTCTCCATCTCCCCTTGTCCTCCATGTTATTTGTTATGCTCCAAAAATAAATGAAACCATATGATAATTGACTCTCTCTGCTTGACTTCTTTCACTCAGCATAATCTCTTCCAGTCCTGTCCATGTTGCTACAAAAGTTGGGTATTCATTCTTTCTGATGGAGGCATAATACTCCATAGTGTATATGGACCACATCTTCCTTATCCATTCTTCCATTGAAGGGCATCTTGGTTCTTTCCACAGTTTGGTGGCCGGGGCCATTGCTGCTATAAACATTGGGGTACAGATGGCCCTTCTTTTCACTACATCTGTATCTTTGGGGTAAATACCCAGTAGTACAATTGCAGGGTCATAGGGAAGCTCTATTTTTAATTTCTTAAGGATTCACCACACTATTCTCCAAAGTGGCTGCACCAACTTGCATCAGTGTAAGAGGGTTCCCCTTTCTCCACATCCTCTCCAACACATGTTGTTTCCTGTCTTGCTAATTTTGACCATTCTAACTGGTGTAAGGTAGTATCTCAATGTGGTTTTAATTTGAATCTCCCTGATGGCTAGTGATGATGAACATTTTTTCATGTGTCTGATAGTCATTTGTATGTCTTCATTGGAGAAGCGTCTGTTCATAGCTTCTGCCCATTTTTTGATATGCTTGTCTGTTTTGTGTGTGTTGAGTTTGAGGATTTCTTCATAGATCCTGGATATCAACCTTTTATCTGTACTGTCATTTGCAAATATCTTCTCCCATTCCATGGGTTGCCTTTTTGTTTTGTTGACTCTTTCCTTTGCTGTGCAGAAGCTTTTGATTTTGATGAAGTCCCAAAAGTTCATTTTCACTTTTGTTTCCTTTGCCTTTGGAGACATATCTTGAAAGAAGTTGCTGTGGCTGATATTGAAGAGGTTACTGCCTATGTTCTCCTCTAGGATTCTGATGGATTCCTGTCTCACGTTGAGGTCTTTTATCCATTTCGAGTTTATCTTTGTGTACTGTGTAAGAGAATGGTCGAGCTTCATTCTTCTACATATAGCTGTCCAGTTTCCCCAGCACCATTTATTGAAGAGACTGTCTTTTTTCCACTGTATATTTTTTCCTGTTTTGTCGAAGATTATTTGACCATAGAGTTCAGGGTCCATATCTAGGCTCTCTACTCTGTTCCACTGGTCTATGTGTCTGTTTTTATGCCAGTACCATGTGTCTTGGTGATCACAGCTTTGTAGTAAAGCTTGAAATCAGGTAACATGATGCCCCCAGTTTTATTTTTGTTTTTCAACATTTCCTTAGCGATTCGGGGTCTCTTCTGATTCCATACAAATTTTAGGATTATTTGCTCCAGCTCTTTGAAAAATACCGGTGGAATTTTGATCAGAATGGCTTGAAAGTATAGATTGCTCTAGGCTGTATAGACATTTTAACAATGTTTATTCTTCTGATCCAAGAGCATAGAATGGTCTTCCATCTTTTTGTGTCTTCTTAATTTCTTTCATGAGTGTTCCTCGAGTACAGATCCTTTACCTCTTTGGTTAGGTTTATTCCCAGGTATCTTATGGCTCTTGGTGATATAGTAAATGGAATCGATTTTCTAATTTCCCTTTTCTGTATTTTCATTATAAGTGTATATTTCTGTACATAGACTTTGTATCCTGCCATGTCACTGAATTGCTGTATAAGTTCTAGTAGTTTGGGGGTGGAGTCTTTTGGGTTTTCCATATAAAGAATCATGTCATCTGCGAAGAGAGAGAGTTTGACTTCTTCCTTGCCAATTTGGATACCTTTTATTTCTCTTTGTTGTCTGATTGCTGTTGCTAGGACTTCTAATACTATGTTGAACAAGAGTGGTGAGAGTGGGCATCCTTGTCGTGTTCCTGATCTCAGTGGGAAGGCTGCAAGCTTTTTCCCAGTGAGGATGGTATTTGCTATGGGTCTTTCATAGATAGATTTTATGAAGTTCAGGAATGTTCCCTCTATCCCTATACTTTGAAGCGCTTTAATCAGGAACGGATGCTGGATTTTGTCAAATTCTTTTTCTGAGTCAATTGAGAGGACCATGTGGTTCTTCTCTCTTCTCTTATTGATTTGTTCTATCACATTGACTGTTTTGCAAATGCTGAAGCATCCTTGTAATCCAGGGATGAATCCCACCTGGTCATGGTGGATGATCTTTTTAATGTGCTATTGGATCCTGTTTGCTAGGATCTTGTCGAGAATCTTAGCATCCATATTCATCAGTGATATTGGTCTGAAATTCTCCTTTTTGGTAGGGTCTTTGCCTGGTTTGGGGATCAGTGTAATGCTGGCTTCATAAAAAGAGTCTGGAAGTTTTCCTTCTGCTTCAATATTTTGAAACAGCTTCAGGAGAATAGATGTTATTTCTTCTTTGAAAGTTTGTTAGAATTCCCCAGGGAATCTGTCAGATCCTGGGCTCTTGTTTTTTGGGAGGTTTTTGATCACTGCTTCAATCTCGTTACTAGATATCAGTCTATTCAGGTTGTCAGTTTCTTCCTGGTTCAATTTTGGGACTTTATAATTTTCTAGGAATGCATCTATTTCATCTAGGTTGCTCAGCTTATTGGCATATAACTGTGGATAATAACTTCTGATTATTGTTTCTACTTCCTTGGTGTTAGTTGTGATCTCTCCCTTTTCATTCATAATTTTATTAATTTGGGCTTTCTCTCTTTTCTTTTGGATTAGTGTGGCCAATGGTTTATCGATCTTATTGATTCTTTCTAAAAACCAGCTTCTAGTTTCATTGATACGTTCTACTGTATCTCTGGTTTCTACCTCATTGATCTCTGCTCTAATCTTAATTATTTTCCTTCTTACGTGTGGAGTTGGTTTGATTTGTTGTTGATTCTCCAGTTCTTTAAGGTGTAGAGACAGCTGTTGTATTCTGGATTTTTCAATTTTTTTGAGGGAGGCTTGGATGGCTATGTATTTCCCCCTTAGGACCGCCTTTGCTGTATCCCATAGGTTTTGGACCGAAGTGTCTTTATTCTCATTGGTTTCCGTGAATTGTTTCAGTTCTTCTTTGATCTCCTGGTTGATCCAAGCATTCTTAAGCAAGGTGGTCTTTAGCTTCCAGGTGTTTGAATTCTTTCGGAACTTTTCCTTGTGATTGAGCTCCAGTTTCAAAGCATGGTGATCTGAGAATATGCAGGGAATAATCTCAGTCTTCTGGTATCAGTTGAGTCCTGATTTGTGACCCAGTATGTGGTCTATTCTTGAAAAGGTTCTATGTGCACTTGAGATGAATGAGTATTCTGTTGTTTTAGGGTGGAATGTACTGTATATATCTATGAGGTCCATCTGGTCCAATGTGTCATTCAATGCTCTTGTTTTATTGATTTTCTGCTTTGATGATCTATCTATTTCTGAGAGGCATATTAAGATCTACTATTAATGTATTCATATCAATATGACTCTTTATCTTCATTAATAGTTTTCAGTAAAATAGTAATATTTTAAATAAAATCATTTAAAAAAATAAAATTTATGGACAACTAGTATTTAAATGACATTTGTCTCTGTCTTCTGATTAACCCAAATATAGAGGTAGATAATTTATTTTAAAATGCTATGGTATGGTATGTCCATTCATAAGTTTAAGTCAAGGTGATGAGCATGACTTTTTCTCAGGTATTAAGTGAATCATTTGAGAGTAGGAAGGTTTAGGAAACATTGTTTCAACACTTCTCTTCCTTCACCATGAAGAGATGGCATTGACCCTTTTTCACACAATAATTCTTTAAATTATTATGCGTGGCTCCTTTTCAGGCTGCGTCAAATTCTTTCTAAAATAGAAGGAATGAATTAGGACCCAAACCTCTCACTCAAGACAAGAAGAGCGTTCTCAGTTTCCTTGTGATTCCCCTGGGAGTATATTGAGAGCAGGTGTGACCTGGAGAAAGTTATTAACTTCTGGGAACCACAGTTTACTTATCAGTGAAGTGGGGATGATAATATTACCTCTCTTACAGGATCCCATAGAGCCTGATCTCTTAAGAGTATCTGATGATAAAAATACATGTTTATAAAAAAATAAAAAATTAAAAAAAAAAGAGTATCTGATGAAATGCCAGCTGCCATCTTTCTATATATAATGTTTGGTCCAGCGTAAGTGGCACTAAGATGCCAAACCTCTATCTGTCCTCTGTATCGTCAAGTCTTTCACAACCTGACTCACTGCCCTTCATTTACCCCCCAAATTTGTCTCACTTATTCTTTTTGAAACTCATTTTTATTCTTGAGAGATCATTTTCTCTTTGGTATAGGTGACTTTAAATTACATTTATTTTCCCCAATGTGTTAACGACAAGGCTCAGTGGAATAATCAACAAGCAATATAAACTAGCTTTAAAATGTTTTCACTCACATAATAAAAACTAAATCATTTTGACCTCTATCTTATAGAGTACCAATCAGCATGATTCTCCAGGGTGACTTTTAGTCTCCTGTCAGTCTATTGATACCACATCCTCCTGATTTAATGAGGAAAATCATTATCATCATCAGATTTTTATTAACTGCCTGAAGCAGTGGTAAGAAAGAGAGAGAGGGAGAAGACCAGAAAGATCTGTTCTTGCTTACAGAGACAGACATCCAGAATAAACTCCAATAGGCCATAGATGGCTAGAAATAAAACCAAGTATAAAATATTTAACTGCCTTTTGGAGTAGGAGCCAAGTTCAAGTATTTTACCTCCAAAAAATTCCTCCCAGGCAAGCCAGGTCCTATTCTAGGTACTGGGGATATATGACTGAATAATAGAAATTCCCCAATTTCATGGATTCAAAATCTAGTGAGAGGTAACAGACTGAAAAAAAAAAAGAAATATATATATTACATTAGGTGGCTATTGGGTCATTGTGAAGAAAATAAAAACAGGTAATAGGATAGAGAAGAATGGGAGTGGGGAGTAGAAGGATTACATTATTTTAGAAAAAATGGTCAAGAAGACCTTTTTTTTATGAAGTGATATTTGAGCTGAGATCTTAATGGAGTGAAATATCTGGCCATGCAGATATCTGCAGGAACACTTCTCAGGAGGAGGGACAGGAAGTGCAAAGGCCGGGAGGCACTGTCATACTTAAGGAACAGTAAGGAAACCAGTGTGACTGGAGCATGGGGGCAGGGGAAGGGCAAAGAAGAAAGAGGAGATAAAATCAGATATGTGGTGAGGTGGTATGGATGACTGACTCACTTGGGGTCTTGTCAGACATAGAATCGCTTTGGATCTTGTTCTACATGGGCTGGGAGACCATTCGAGGATAATGGCAGAAAGACCAATCAAGAGGTGTTTGCAGTAATACAATTGAGAGACAATGATGGTTTAGACTACACGAGTAATGGAGGAAGTGAAAAGAAATTGTCAGACTGTAGATAATTTTGGAGATAGAGCTGACAAGATTTACTGATGGATGCAACATGGAGGAGAGAAGAAAGCAAGCGATCAAAGCAGATTCAGAGTTTTGACCTGAGCAACTGGGAAAACAAGCTAATATTAACTGAGATGAACAAGCAACAAGTTTGAGTTTGGGGGTAGAGTGAGTGGGGTAGGGAATTGAGAGTTTGGCTTTGCTGTGCCAAGCAGGGTCCGGATTAGGCCGAAGCAAGTGTGGCATTTGCCTTGTACAGAAAACGTAATGGGAACCAAAAAAAAATCAGTAATCAAAATAATATATTTTTAGATATTTTATTTATTTATTTATTTGAGGGAGAGAGTGGGGGGAGGGACAAATGGGGAGAGAGAGGGAGTGGGAGAGAGAACCATGAGCAGACTGTGCTGAGCAGGGCTTGGTCTCATGACCCTGAGCTGAGATCCCAACCTGAGACTGAAACCGTAATTGCATTTTTAATTGACTGAGCCACGCAGCCATCCCCAAATAAATAATATTTTAAAATATACTTTAAAAGAATAAATATTTTAAAATACTAAAAAATAAAAATCGATGCAAAAAATCAATGTTGAACTGTGGCGCCTGGGTGGCTCAGTGGATTAAGGCCTCTGCCTTTGGTTCAGGTCATGATCCCAGGGTTCTGGGATCGAGCCCCGAATCAGGCTCTCTGCTCAGCAGGGAGCCTGCTTCCTCCCCCCCCCCCGCCCCCTCTCTCTGCCTACTTGTGATCTCTGTCTGTCAAATAAATAAATAAAACCTTTTGAAAAATTAATGTTGAACTAAATAAAAAATTTAAAAATAGGCTGTTATTGTTTGTTCGTTTATGAACCTGTATTATTATGCAACAGGAGCAATCATTTGCATCAGCCTATGCTTCCTGGTGGAACCTTAAACTCCCCTTAACGAGGGCTGACAATGGCCTTTGCAAGGATTAGGTAACAGAGCTTTCCATAATTGTCATTTTTTAAAACGTAGAACTTCTGTTGCCTTTTACACTCAGTTCAGAACATGGAGCATATTTTGACAAGCATGGATAGGGGCTCACCTGTCTTCTTTTACTTTATGCTGCAAAGTACTCAGCAGGGCATTGCATCGAGTGGAAAGGGCAAGTCTGGACTTGGAGTCTGGCGTGCAGGACACATAAACGTGGGAGTGTGGACAGATAAATGTGGTATTTAAAACCATGGGCTGATTGAGCTTGGTTGGAAGAAGAGCAGCAAGGCAAAGGAAGTGAGCAGTCTGAGGAGTACACTTGGGGAAGAATATAAGGACAAGAAAGCAGACCTCCAGATGTGACCAAGGAGGAGCAACCAGGAAAGGCCATAAGGGAGCGGTGTCATAGAAATCAAGGAACAATCCAGTTCCCACATTGCATTAATATGTTGTGTATCTTTAGTATCCTTCAATCTGGCACATTTTCTCAGCATATATTTGTCTTCCATGACCTTTAAATTTTGAAGAATACAGGCCAATTGGTTTGGCATATGCCTTTAAAATCTGACTGGCTTCTTATTTCCTCATTCTATTCAGAATGTATATTTTTGTCTCTCATTCTATAGTCCATTGCTATCCTTACTGCCTTACTTATGTACTTAAGTTCTTTTTTTAAAAAAATTTTTTTCAATTTATTTATTTTCAGAAAAACAGTATTCATTATTTTTTCACCACAGCCAGTGCTCCATGCAATCCGTGCCCTCTATAATACCCACGACCTGGTACCCCAACATCCCACCCCCCGCCACTTCTGAACATTATTGAGAAAATAGTGAAATTTGATTGTCAAAGGTGGATTAGAGAAGAATACAGTATCAATTATAATCTCTGATTTTTATCATTGTACTGCAGTTATGAAAAAGAACCTCTTTGTTCTTCAAAATACACATTGAAGTGTTTGGAATACAAGAACAGAATGTTGTCTACAACATATAATCAAATGGTTTAGAAAGAATAAAGGAGAAAGACAAGAGAGAAAAGCAGAAACAGCAAGACTGCAAAACAAATGGGACAGCTTATTAATTGCTGTTCTAGCTAAGTGTAGATAGGACTTGTACTCTTCTCATATCTTTTCTGTACAATTTTAATTATATTAAATAAAGTCTCAGAAATATCCAGAAAAAAAAAAAAGAAATCAAGGAACAAGAGTATTTAGGAAGGAAATAGAAAACCATACGGAGATGCTACTTCTGCATCTCTGAGATTGGTAAACATTTTCTAAAGTTTTAGTAAACTTGTAGCAGGTGGAATGGTGGTTCCCAAAGAGATGTACCCTGTCCTCATCCCAGGAACCTGTGAATGTTAACCTTATTTGGGAAAAGGATCGTGGCAAATGTAATTAGGTTGGGAATCTTGAAATGAGGAGATCTTCCTGAATTATCCAGATGGGCCTGAAATCCAAAGACCAGGACCCTCTTGAGTGAGGTAGGGGGACATTCCACATCCTAAGAGGACAAGGCACTGAGGATGGAGGCAGAGACTGGAGAACGGTGTCACAAGCCAAGGATGCCCACAAATCCCTAGAACCACCAGGAGCTGGATGAGGGAAGGAAGATTCTACCCCAGAACCTCTGAAGAGGGCATGGCTCTGCCAACATCTTGATTTTAGACTTCTGGCCCCCCAAACTGTGCGGAAATAAATTTCTGTTGTTTTAAGTCACTAGATTTGTGATCATTTGTTATGGTAACCTCAGAAAACAAATACAAACCTCTATAATTGAGGGGGTGGGGAAACCAAGTCTCTCACACATTACTAGTGGATGGTAAATTAGAGAGCACCTTTCATGGAAGGCAATTTGGTGATATTTATCAACATTTCAAACACACATATAATTAAAACAGCAATTCCAGTGACAGGAATTTATCATACAGCTAGACTCACATGCCTACCAAATTATGTATGTGCAAGGATATCCACTGAAGCAGTGTTTGTAGCAATAAACTAGAAACAATCTAAATGTGTTGACCTTTGTGTTAAATGAGTTTGACTCTAATAGGGAAAAATAAAAACATAGCTTTATGTTTTCTCTCATTATGGGTCTAGCTTTTTTCTATCCCTGGATGAAATCACAAGCTGTTCTCATGTTTTTTTCCCAGACACTTAGGATCATAAAAAATGCCTTTGGCGATTTTTATTACCACACTGGCCGTGTTGTATGAGCCTGAATATCCACTCTGGGGTAATATTAAAATTGTCATACTCTTGGCTTATTTAAGGATGTCCCCTCTCCCCAACCACAGCTTGGAAGTCTGTGGTGGAGGAAGGGGCTTATCTTCCCCTCCCTACCCCACCCTGAACTCTGAACTCCCACACAGCCTCTGAACTTCTCTGGAGTCAGAGAGCTAGGGAGGGGGATGGGGAAAGAGAGGTAAGGAACAGAAAAAGCCTTAGCTGTTTGTCACAGATACAATCTGGTAATGGTGTCTTCTACGAGTCAGACTGTACTAATCAGATTTACATGAACTATAATACCAAATGGCCCCCAATTTAAGTAACTTAACAGGGAACATTTATTTCTCACCCATGTCCTGAGCACCCTGGATCAGCCTTTGAGCCAGCTGGGAAGCCAGGACTCAGTTCTGGTCATTCAAAGCCTACTTCCTGAAGTGTGTGGCTTCTCCATTTTCTAGGGCCTCACCCTGCCGTGCTATGCGTGGGAAGAGAAAATCACGGAGGATCCAGTGGGGTGTACTTCAGTTGGGAAGGTGTCTGTCACACCTCTGCTGCCCCCACGTTGTTGGCTGGAACTCAGTCCTATGATCCCACCGAACTACAAGGGCAGCGGGGAAATAAATACCATCTAACTGTGTGCCTGGGACATTAAAATGCGTAGCCTTGTCTCCACTGGATGGGGATTCTCAAACTGATTCTTTCTCAGCAGTGATGGTTTCATGGGTCCCCCAGAGATGTCCCATGTGATTGCAGCATCCTTCATCACCACTACTCCATCCCACCCCCACAAATGGGCATGTATCAACTCCTCTGCTGGGGTCACATTTCCCCTCCATAAAGTGCTTTTGGGTGGAGTCCAAGATGACTTCAGACTGAATCCCTTCAATTTGTCCTCCAGTTGGTCCCCTCAGAAACATCTGTGCTTCTCAGCAGTGAAATGCAATTTGTTCCCAATGTAGGTCTTTCTACTCAGCCACCTAAGCCATCATCACTCAGCCACCTGCCTGTAGAATTTTTCAGAAATGGGTCAAGTACAAATCAGGGAGTCCCTTCACCTCCAGGGATATGTGCTAAGATCTCTTGTAACCTGCCAGATTCAGTATAAGGAACGTAGGTAGGCAAGGTTCTCTTCTTAACCCTTATTGAAGAAAGATTGAATACACAGCACCTGTAACTTCCCTCAATGTTGACTCTCCAGATCATTCATCTGGGGTCACGAACCAGGTTTTCCAAAAATTTTGTTCACAGGTCCTGCATAGATGGCCTCATATCTCGCTTTGGAATGTAGAGGTTCTTGACATAGTGTGTCGCTTGTGGTGTTTCTGCCATGTAAAAGATTTTTGTTGTTGTTTGTTTGTTTAATGTAATTTAATTTGTTATTCTTTTGACCCTGGCTCAAAAAAAAAAGGTTCTTATCCTACTCCTGGTCTTAAAAACTTTGATTCTCCTTCCAGATCTCCCATTACTAACTGAACTGCGGTGGGCAAATTACACTACGGGCTTAAATCTTTGTTCCTTGACCAGCAAAGCATGAAGTTAAAACTTCTCGGAATTATTGTGGAGGTTAAACTGAACACTGTGAAAACACACTAGCACTGTGCGCAGACAAACCAAATGTTCAACCAGAAAGATCTTCACTCTGTTCTAGAAGAAAGATGTCCAAGCTGTTTCTAAACTATAAATCAAAGAATAAGTAGTAGTTTTAGACTCGAGTTTATGATTAAGAAATGGCTTTAGAATAGAGGCCCTGACGAGAATGAATTTGCTAGACATCTAAGATGGACGTAGGCTTCCATGTTCCTCTCGGTTGGGTGCTCTCATTTTGTGGGCAGTGGGCCGCTCATTTAAACTAAGAGCCTGGCATGAAAAATAGGTTTAGATTTTACTTCATTTTGCCCACCCCCAAGACCCTGTATAACCACTGCCAAACTGTAAAAGCTACCTACTGTTCCCTGGGAAGATCCTTTCTGAGTATAAAGTGCCCTGGGGATACTGATAACATGCTCTAAAAACAAAAGAAAGAAAATACATCAGGGTTGCCAGGGGCAGCGGGGTTCCTGGTCAGTGTTGAGGTAATATTTACTTCTGACATAACCAGGGAGCCCTGCCGGTCAAGTTGGCATACACAGGAACAGTGAAATAGGTGGTCCTGGTGTGTTAAGCCAACCTCTGGCAAATCCAATAACAAGCCAAGCCTGAGGCTTACTCTAACCTGCTGGGTGGTTCGTCTCACAGTTTGCTGTATAAAGCATCTTCTTTTTCTGGGAAAATGGGTAGCTCAGATCATTTCCAAAATCAGAGATGGAAATTTCAACTGTTTCAGATTCTTGGGGCTCTGATCAAGTTCTTACTGTGTGTTGGGGTAAATTCTGAACGAATGGAGAAATTAGACAAAGGAGTTCTTTTTTTTTTTTTTAATAAGCATTTTTTTTGCTAGTCTGCTATGTATTTGTCCCTTTAAATTAGGGAGGAACCCGACACACACGTTCTCAGCTGAGGTCCAATGAGGTGATGAATGCTCTCCCTTCTTGTTCCAGCTCTCCCGCCTTAAACAAGTGTCCTTTTGCAGTCTATTTAATGCCCTGTTTTTTGCATTTTTCGATTTTTGTTAGTGATCTCTGTTTAAAATAGTCCCCGTGCATAATGGTGAAAGGCTTTCTAATGTTCCTAAGTGCCAGAAGGCTTTGATGTTCCCTGCAGAAAAAATACATGTCAGATAAGTTTTAAAAATACTCGTGTCAGACAACGAATCAACAATAGATGCCAAATACGGTGTCTTTAAACAGAAACACACATGAATAAGGTTATGTATTGGTCAATCGATGAAAATGATGTGACAGGAATTTTGTACATACCTAACTTTTCTTTCCCCCTAAGAATAATGGTGTAGTATCCATTTATTTAAAGCTGTCAACAACTTTATAGGATATAACTACTGGAAATAATGAGACTCGACTAGAATCATGGCAGTCACAGTAGTATACCAACATGGTCATTTTGTCATTATTAATATACAATAATCAGAACTACTATTACTAAGGCAGAACAATTCTCGATGGAGCATTCGAGTCCCAAGGCCTCCTGATAAAACCCGCCCCCCTCCCTGAG
This sequence comes from Mustela nigripes, assembly GCF_022355385.1. Classification (NCBI taxonomy): domain Eukaryota; kingdom Metazoa; phylum Chordata; class Mammalia; order Carnivora; family Mustelidae; genus Mustela; species Mustela nigripes. The sequence continues at coordinate 223,687,730 of NC_081557.1, read as the reverse complement.
GCAAGAAGAAAAGAGACAGGGAGGGGAATTTGCAGTAACAACTGAAGGTGTGGTAGTCATATGAACATTATTGCTGGAGGCCTCCTGAGCCCTATTTAGTCACTATGCCTATTAACCCTTCCTCGACACAAGTGATGTGGTAAGATTTTATTTCAGAGTCTTCACATTGTCTGTTGCTGGATGTGGTCAAACTGCTTTGATGTAATCTTTTTCATAGTTGATGGGGTTGCTCATGGGAAGTGTTAACATGACGAAAGGTTTGGGAAAATTGGCCCCAGGAGAAAAGATTAACAAAACTGGTATAATTTTCCACGAGGAAAGAGGCAAAAACATCATAATAGTCTTCCAACAGGTGGAGAGACTATCATGAAGGGTTATGAGTGGGTATTCTTTCTGTCAACTAAGGACAGATGGCTCGAGGTGGGAATACTGCACATACTGTTACTAAAGTTGAAACTTCCAGATGAGTTCGTAAATGCCAAGTTAATGGTGAATTCTGAGATTTTATTTTCTTTGAAATGGCTTTCTCGTTTCTATTGACAATAAAAGCAACACATGTTCTTTTTAAAAAATGAGAAATAGAGAAAAGGATAAAGGAAAAAGTTAAGCATGCTTGTAACAAGAGAAAGCCACTGTTTATTTTTTTAAAGACTCTTTGTTTTAGAGCCGTTTTAAGTTCTTAATAAATAGAGAGGAAAGTGTAAAGATTTCTGGTTCATCTCCTGCCGCGCACATGCATAGCATCCCCTATTACCAACAACACTCGTCAGTATGGTATATTTGTTATAACTGGTAAACCTATATTAACAGATCACAATCACCCAAAGTCCATAGTTTACCTTAGTTTACCATATTGTACATTCTGTGGGTTTGGGAAAATGTATAATAACATAGCCATCATCACTGCCCTAAAAATCCTCTGTGCTCTGCCTATTCATCACCACCCTCCCCCAGACGGACTCCTGGCAATCACTAGTCTTTTTACTGTCTCCCTAGTTTTTTGCCTTTTCCAAGATGTCATATAGTTAGATCATACAGTATGTAATCTTTTCAGATTGGATCCTTTCACTTAGTAATATGCTTTTGAGTTTCTACCCTACCATTTCATGACTTGATAGTCTGTGCCTTTTTAGCCTTTTTAGCGCTGAATAGTATTCCATTGTTTGAATTACCAGTTTCTTCATGCATTCACCTGCTGAAGGACATCTTGGTTGCCTCCAACTTTTGGTAATTCTGAAAAAACAATTTGGCAATTATGAATAAACATCCATGCATAGGTTTTTGTATGGACATAAATTCTCAACTTCTTTGGTAATACGAAAGGGCACAATTGTTGGATAGTACAGTAAGAGCATGTTTAGTTTTGTAAGAAACCACCAAACTGTCTTCCAAAGTGGTTGTACCATTTTGCACCTCTACCAACAACAAATGAGAGTTTCTATTGTTCCACATCCTCACCAGAATTTGTTATCAGTGTTTCAGGTTTTGCCTATTCTAATAGGTGTGTAGTGGTATCTCACTGTTGTTTTAATTTTCATTTTCCTGATGACACATGATGTAGAGCATCTTTTCATATGTTTATTTGCCATCTCTATAACTTCTCTGGTAATGTATCTGTTACAGTCTTTGGCCCATTTTAAAAAATTTTTTATTTATTTATTTGACAGACAGAGATCATAAGTAGGCAGAGAGGCAGGCAGAGAGAGAGAGAGAGAGGAGGAAGCAGGCTCCCTGCTGAGCAGAGAGCCTGATGCGGGACTCAATCCCAGGACCCTGGGATCATGTTTGGCCCATTTTTTAATTGGGTTGTGTGTTTCCTTATTACTGAGTTTTAAGAGTTCTTTATATATTGTAGATAACAATCCTTTATCAGATGTGTCTTTTGCAATATTTTCTCCCAGTCTGTGTCTTGTCTTCTAATTCTTGTGACACTTTTTTACAGACCAGAAGGTTTTTTTTTTAATTGAATAAAATCCAGCTTATTAATTATTTCCTTCACAGATTATGGGTTTGAGGTTATATCTACAAAGGCATCACAATACCCAAGGTCATTTAGATTTTCTCTTTTGTTGTCTTTTATGAGTTTTATAGTTTTTATTTTAAATTTAGGTCTGTTATCCATTTTGAGCTAATTTTTGTGAAGGGTATAAGACCTGTGTTTAGATTAATTTTTCTGCATGTGGATGTCTAGTTGATCTAGCACAATTTGTGGAAGAGACTATCTTTGCTCCGTTGAATTGCCTTTGCCCCTTTCGTCAAAGATCAGTTGAGTATATTTTTGAGGGTCTATTTCTGAAATCTTTGTTATTCCATTGATTTCTTTTTCTTCTTTTTTAAAATTTTAATTCTTGTATAGTTAATATATAGTGTTATATTAGTTTCAGGTGAAGAGCATAGTGATTCAACATTTCTATACATCACCAAGTGCTCCATTGAGACAAGTGCACTCCTTAAGTCCCATCTCCTATTTCACCCATTCCCCCAGCCACCTCACCTCTCATAATCATCAGTTTGTTCTCTGTACTTAACAGTCTGTTTCTTATTCTGTCTCTTGCTCTCATTCTTGCTCTCCCTATCTCTCTCTTTGCCTTTGCTCTTTTGTTTTGTTTCTTAAATTCTGTATGTAATGGAAACTATATGGTATTTGTCTTTCTCTGACTGGCTTATTTACTTATTTAGTTTAACATTATACTCTCTAGTTCATTCATATTGTTGCAAATGGTAAATTTTCCATTGATTTCTTTGTTTATTCTTTTTTCAATACCATACTCTCTTGATTATTGTAGCTTTTTTAGTAAGTCGTAAAGTTGGGTAATGTCAGTCTCCAACTTTGTTCTCCTTATGTATTGTTTTAGCTATTCTGGGTCTTTTGCCCCTCCATGTAAACTTTAGAATCCATTTGTCCATCTCCACAAAATAAATTTCTGGGATTTTGATTGGGATTGCACTGAATCTATAGATCAAGTTGAGAAGAACCAAAATCTTGAGGATGTTTTGTCTTCCTATCCATTAACATGGAATATCTCTCCATTTATTTAGCTCTTCTTTGATTTTGTTTCTCAGAGCTTTATAGTTTTCATCAAATAGGTCTTGTAGATATTTTGTTAGACCTACACCTACACTGAAAATTTTTTTTCCTTTTTGGATGTTAATGTAAATGGTATTGTATTTGTCTCTTTAAGTTTTGGAAAAACATTTCTTTTCATCCAATATAAAGAAAAAGAAAGTCTTAAATGGACTTCTTTGTTGGTTCACAGTTGCCACCCTGGGACATACTCTTCACTTGATGGAGATAACCTGACCACTTTAGGGAGCAGACAGTGCAGGTTCACTGCAAGGAGAAGGCATCCAGCCTCTCACCTTCAGTACAAATGAGGATACCAGTAACAAGATCCAAGACCATTAAGAAAAATTGGTTTTCCATGCTCAGGAGGGGACTGAAAGAGTGCAGGGAACATAACCACGATAGCAAATATTTGAGTAGCATTTACTATGTGCTAGGTACTGCAATTAAGAACTTTAGGCATGAACTCACTGAAAATTCTTTTTTGTTTGCTTGTTTAAAGATTTTGTTTATTTATTTGAGAGACAGAGAATGAGAGAGAGAGAACATGAGAGGAGAGAGGTCAGCAGGAGAAGCTGACTCCTTGCTGAGCAGGGAGAGTGATGTGGAACTCGATCCCAGAACTCCATGATCATGACCTGAGTTGAAGGCAGTTGCTTAACCAACTGAGCCATCCAGGTGCCCAACTCATTGAAAATTCTGAACAAATTAAAAAGGTGAAAACACCATCCCCATTTTATAGATAAAGAAACACAGGCACAGGTGGGTGGGAAACTTGCCCAATAACACAAAGCCAGTAAATGGTAGAGCTGAGCTTTGAACCAAGGTAGTCTGGCTCCAGAATCTATGCAAACGAGCAGTAGGCTAATATTCTCTCAAACAGCATTTAAATACTACTTGGGCATTGCATTTATAGAGGACAAAAGCCTTGAGAAACCAAGGTATAAAAGTCATATGAAACCCTGTTCAAGTCTGAGGATAGCTTATCTGAATAGTAAAAGGTGAACAGAAGCACAAAAAACAAGGTAGGGTGGAAAGAATTCAAGCAACAGTGTTAGGATGGAACTGGGTGTGAATCCCATCTGGCCATTTCTATCTAGACTGCACTATTTTGGAAACATTACTTTCCATCCTGAAACCTTGATTGGCTCCTCTGCCAATGAATTGAATGATACCTGAGAAAATGAGGTATTGAATAATGCCTGTGTCCTGCACTCTGCCTTCTTGTTCTCTGACTCCTGAGTAACTGTGGGCAGCCGCTGTCTGGTTGCCCCCTACTCACTTGTGTGCACAACTCAAATGACTTTTTAGTTTTCCCCAAAGACTGCACTTGCACAGAAGCATTTGTAAGTAATGTGGACTTTACTGAAGATTGTGTAGTGGCAACAAAGAAGAGCTTTACGTATCACTCACCATAGCACATGAGTTCATGTTTTTCCCCAAACTCCCTTCTCTGCTAACCTGCCTCAAGAGGAGACGAGGTCATGTGGGGTGATGGTTAAGCTCCCCCACCCCTGTAGTCTCTGTTTCCCCTTTTCTTTCTCCTTTTCACTACCATTTATTGCCCCAACTCCATACTCTCAACATGTAGACTCTTTTTCCCTCCAAGATCTTTCTGCTGCAACATTTCATCAAACTTTTATTACCATATTATTTTGGCTCTAAGTCAGCTCTGAATTCTATACTAACACATGCAAACTTGAGGCACTGCTCAGCAAATAAAGGTCCTCCCCTTATTTTATCAGAACCCATTATTTGGTTTTAGATTATTGCATTGAAACCCTACCCCTAGTCTTACAGGCATAATATAACAACAAGCATTTATCTCTCACAGTGCTTTGGGTTGATTAGGCTCAACCTGGTGGTGTCTCAGCTCTGTATGGTGTTAGCTGACCAGATAGTCATTAGGAGGCTGATATGTTCAAGATGGTGTACTCATATGGCTGGCAATTGGTGTTGGCCCTCTGCTGGAAGCCAAATTGGGGCAACTCAATTCTCTTCCATGTGGCCTCTCCACTTGCTTGGGCTTCTCACTGTGCAGCAACTGGGTTCCAGCGGGGAGCATTCCCAGCACTTGGAAGCAGAAGCTGCAGCTCTCTTTAGGAACAGGCTTGAAAGTTCTACAGTAAAAATCTCTACTACTTTCTACTGGTCAAAGCTAGAGCCAACCACATTAAGGGGATGAGGGGCAAAGAATTTGTGCTATCTTTTACCCACCATGTCCACCATTTTGAAAAAGGGTTGGCAACAGCATAATGATTTTTCTGTTACCTATTCAAAGTGTTTGACATATAAATGCCAGAATGAAGTTTCCTGACTTTGTCCAACCCTTTCAAAGAAATGAGCATATCAGTGGATTTACAGGAGTGGGAATACAAAGAATGGAAGATACTGGCTAGGAAGAGATGCTAATTTTTATATCTGCTTACAAGAACCCTCTTTTGCTTAATCTTAGATTACAAACTCCAAAACCATTAAGATCATATTGATCAGATAGTTCTTCCTTATCTCCTCCCCAGCTGTGGGGTATTGTTCATCCCTTCACCTCCCTAGAGGAGATGGGATATGACAGTGGGAGATATGCCCCCCCATGTCTGCACTGTTCTTGGGCTCAGATTACCAGCATTACACCCATTAGCACATTTCTGTGTCAAGACCCTGACGTGTTACTCTTCTTTTCTTCATTTTTTTTTTTTTTTTGCAGATTAAGTTTATTATCATCTGAGTGGCACGTTTGAAATCTGACAGGAAATCAAAAAGCAATTTATTTTATGTAGCCAGTAAAAAGCAATTGTCAGATCCTAGCTAGCCACAAGAGCTGAGTCCAGACATTCTCCAGTAGATGTAATGAAAAAAAATAAAGAGGATTCTTTTTAATGGCCCCGCGTCAGCCTTCACTTAAGCAATAATACATTCTGCAATAACCTTGTAAACAGAGCTGAGGGAACTGGAAGAAAAGTCTACATTGTGACTCAAGTCATTCCTCTTGCTAATTAAAAGAATCTCATAAGTCTAGACATGTATTAACTTAAATTCCTCTAAAAGACAGAAAGTAATTTGGACAATAAAAATAATTAAACTTTCCAAATATGTAAGAGCAATTCTTAAGAGACTGGGAAAAACAAAAGCTTATTTTTTAGAAATAGAAATAATTTTCTGAAGTAGAACAGAGCCGGTTTTTAGGCAATCCTGAGAGGACTGAAATAATTTCATTTGGACTCAAATTATGTGATTTCTGATGACCTTCCAAATATATTTTATTCAGTTAACTTGGGCATTATACATGTACACATTTTAAAGGAGGCACCCAACATGGGGTAAGCAGTCAAATTGTTCATGGTTTGCTTGATGTAAGCATTGGATTTTCAGGTAGTTGAATCTATTGATCTGTTCCTTTGTGATTTCTTCTGTTGCCTTTATGCTCAGAAAGTCCGTCCTTATTCCAAGATCGGTTCACTATTTGCCTATATCTTCCGCCAGTCCTTTTAGAGCTCCCTTTTTTACATCAATCCTTCAATTGCTAGAATTTATTCTAAAATTTATTCTAAAGCATTATACTGACTGTTTTTTACTTGTTCGGCTAACCAGCCCCTTGGACGCATCCTTCATGTGTGTTGAGGGTGGGCTGTGTCCCCACCTTATCTGTCTGCTCTTTCCCTCTTGCCCCGTGGTAGAAGCCAGAAACTTGATATTCAGCTGCCTTCACAAATAAGGCACAGGCGTGTGACCAAGACTCTACCCATCCATGTGGAATGTCAATTTAAAAAACAGTGATGAGCAGAGTAGGGATCTCCAAAAATCCATTCTGGGGAGGGTGGTGGCACAGAGCTCCAGACCTCAGAGGCAGTGACGGCAGAGGTTCTGGTGGTACCTGGCTATGGTGGTGAGATCTGGAGGTCAGTACTCCAAGGTGAAGGGTAGGGGGATCTTCATTATAGCTGACCTGTGTTGACATTTGGGCTGTTCTTGGGTGCATAGTCCCCAGAACTGATTCTTACCTTCTTAGAGAGTCTTGGGGCTGTTTAGTATCTATTAATAATTTCCTTTTCTACTTAAGCTAGCTAAAAATGGTTTTGCTGTCTGCAACCAAGAACACTGACTGATTCAAGTATGCTGTAAGGAGGAATAGAACTTCATTTTCTTCAGATACTTAAACAATTTCCCCTATATGAATTGTTAAATAATGATAATCATAGTCTGTTTTCTCCTAACTAATTTGAAATGCCATCTGCTATAGATTAAATGTTTGTGATCCCCTAAAATTCATGTATTGAAATCCAAATCCCCTGGGAGATGCTATCTGGAGATTGGCTCTTCACGAAGTGCTTAAGTCAGAAGTAGTAAAACTCTCATGAATAGGATTTGTGCCCTTATAAAATATACCCCTCAAAGTACCCTCCCCCATTCCATCATGTGAAGATACAGGGAGAAAACAACTCTCTGTGAATCACACAGTATGCTTTCACCAGATACCAAATCTGCTGGCATATTGATTTTAGACTCCCCAGCCTCCAGAACAGTGAGAAATAAATGTTGGTTGTTTATGAGCTGCTTAGTCAATGATATCCTGTTGCAGCAGCCCAGTCCAAACAGACTAAGACACCATTTTACTTCCTTAAATATGTTGGGGTCAGTATCTGTGCTCTCGATTGTGTTTGACTGGTCAGCAGTCAGTTAAATTGTCTGGAAAAGGAAGGAAAGCAGACGACCACAAACCTTGATATAGACTATGACAGCATAGCTCTTCTTTCTGGTTCTACCTACAGATAATTGTGTTCTGGCCTTGACTGCTATTCATATCATTTAAAGTAATGTGATTTTTACATTCTGGGACGCCACTCTGAAATTTTTTTCTTTAACAAAACCAACTGTGGAGATGCCTAACCCTCTCCATACCTGTGTCAAGCAAACATCCTGATGTCAGTCAGAGAATTCTGCTACTTAGCTGTTTGGTACTAGCAAATAAAAATTCAAATGATGCACAGAAATTTTCCTTTTCATACAGCTTGTGTAGACAGCACTCTTTTTTTCCTCGTAGGAAGGGTAAAAATGAAGCAAAAAGTATACTGAACCACAAGTCTACGGGCAATGTGGTTGGTATGAGGGACTCTTTGCTCCTTGCTGCCTCATTTTCTACTTCGATCAGGTGTTCTCACATACTCCCCTCCCACAGCCTCATGCTAGAGATGTAGAGGAAAGAGTCTTAATTTGGGTTTCCTAAAGACCAGGTTCAAATCTCATTCTACCACTAACTGGCTATGGGGTGTTAGCAGCATATTCTATAAATAGGACAACACTCACAGCAGGGTCTGAATGGGTATGTTAGTTTTCTAGGGCCGCCGTAACAAATCACCACAATCTGCGTGTCTTGAAACAACCAAAATTTATTTTCTCACAGTTCTGGAGGTCAGAAATCTGAAATAAAGGTGTCAGCAGTGTTGGTTCTTTCTAGTGGTTCTAAGGGAGCATCTATTCCATGTTTCTCCTAGCCTCCAGTGGTGGGCTACCATCCTTGGCATTCCTTGGCTGACAGACACACCCCTCCAATCTCTGCCTCGATTTCCACATCCTCTTCTTTGCTGTGTATCTCTGTCCTCTCCAGATCTTATAAGGACATCTGTCCTTAGATGTAGGACCTACCCTAAATCTGAGATGACCTCATTTTGAGATCTTTAATATAATTGAATCTGCCAAGACCCTGTTTTCAATTAAGGCCGTATTCTGAAGTTCTGGTTGGACATGGTTGGTCAAGGGGGACACACTATTCAGTCCAGTGCAAGTAGTAAGTAAAGATCAAAGGCAAGCTCCTGCCTAATTCCTGCATTCTGATCTGGTTGCCTGGGAGCCAACACAAGTGATGGGTCAGAGCCAGAGGGATAAATGAGGGGAATAAGAAACCCAGCTCACCACAGAGAAATAAAACAAGACAGAGAAATGAGGATATTACTAGAAGGATTAACGAGAAGGTCAGGGATACTTGGAGAAGTATGAACATAACCAAAGGACCAAGGGAAGTTAGGCTGAAGAGACAGTTTGCCACCGCTGCTGATATAGCTACCTACACTGACCTCCCATTTCTGTGAGGATTAATTCCAAGTGAACTGGATTGGATCCCAGCCTCTCCAAGTCCACAGGGGCCAAGTTGCTCATTCCTATGCAGCCCCTGAGCTGATAGCTTACAAGACGGTCAGCTGATACCCATCTGCAGCTGGAGTCTAAATTTATTTCTCAGGACAAATATGTGTCTTGTCTAGAAAAGTTCTGCTCTACCACCAGCTTCTGGTCCGTAAACCTCCTCTGTGCTTGCTCTAATCCCAGGTCCCTTCCACATCTCCTTGATTTTCAGTAGAGCTTCTCACTTGGCCTAAACCCCTACTTATCTGTGAGGTTAGATACTCTAGCCAACATGTTCCACCACTGCCCAGGGTTCATTCCAGACTAGCTTTTGCTGCTAACATACCTTTGCCCTTTTCTGGATTTTCTCTGAAGGACCAATTCCTCCCTCCCTTTCTGTCCTTGGGCCATAGATAGACTTACCTTCTACTCTAGCTCTAGGGTGGGCATATCCCTTGGGGTTGGCCAGATATTTTCCTGACATAGTGATGAGTTAAGGCATGTCACCCAGTACAAGCAAATGAGACATAATTAGGCTACTGCTGGGACTTTCTGGAGAGGAGCAGACACTCTTCTCTGCTGATTATGAACCCAGGAAAAATGGGCCTGGAGCTGCTTGTAGCTATCTTGCTGCCAAGAAGAGCCTGAGAATAGAGCAAATATACAGGAAGGTATTGCTCAGAGATGGAAAGATCAGATTTAGCAACATCAATTCAATTTCTGGATCAAGACAAATGCTTTTGAACATTTCGATTTCATTAGGCAAGTAATTTTTTTTTTTTTTTTTTTTTTTTGCTTAAAGTAATTGGATTTTGTTTTAAATTCTTGAAATGCAGACTCCTGATTACTCCTGAAAACTTGATGGATTCGCTCTACCTTGCCAGTATCTGGCTTCTGGGGTTGCCAATGCCCAGAGTCTCCTGCAATTGTGCCTTTCCTTTGCACCTCACTCTCATGTTGGGCTGTCTCGATGGAGTGGGCACTCATTACTCTTGGCTACCCAGAATCTGCACACTTCACATTTTCTATTCAAAAGGATTCCTCTCCCTTATTCCTGGCTGCTATAGCATGGACGGCTGGCCCATGGACACCTGGCCCATCCAGAAGGTGAATCAAAGATGTAGGGACAGTATTCATAGCAGAAATGGCAGTTTTGAAACCAGTGGCTATAATTCCAGTGGTAGCCTATCCAGAAAGTTTCTGAGCTGTGGTTATGGATGTGTTTCTACTAACCTAGGTTCTTGCCACTTTTTCCAACTGGCTTTCTAAATCTTCTGTCATTTCTATTAGAAATATAATATCTTTCTAATGACTCCCTTTTCTGCCCAGTTAACCAAACTGAGTTTCTGTTGTTTACAAACAAAAGCCCTGATGATACATTTGATATGCACGTCAGTGCACATGGAGTCCAACTTAGTTTCCATGGCCTGCTGGGCATTAAATTTTGCACGGAAATTGGAGGGGCTCAAGAAGAGACAAGCATGAGCAGTGGTGAACAGTGGTCTCCTCCTGAATCAAATGTTATTTGGAGTTGAACCCAGGAATACATACTTCTCACTGGAGGCCCACATCTAGGATGGCTCAGTGAGTCAAAGAGAAAGAACTCCTTAACAAGAAAGAACATAACATTAACTTCATTTTGCTCATTTGTAACTATAATACTGTGAACCAGTGAGATTTTATGAGACCTAAATCCCCCATTATTTGGTATATTGTATGGAGTAGTTACCATGTATATCTTGTTCACTGTTGAACAAGATCACTAGGTCCAACAGTGCCTAGAACCTGGTGGGTACTCTGTAGATATTTCTTGAATAAATTAATAAAATAACATTTTTAGGGTGCCTGAATGACTCTGTTGGTTAAGCATCTGCCTTCAACTCAGGTCATGATTCCAGGGTCCTGGGATTGAGTCCCTCCCTAAACTCCCTGCTCAGTAGGGAGTCTGCCTTTCCTTCTCCCTCTGCCCCTTCCACCTGTTTCTGCAAGCACTCTCTCTCTTAAATAAGTAAAATCTTCTTTAAAAAATATTTGTACATCCCTTAATTAGGCCACCATAGAAAACAACAATTACTATGACAAGATTCCTAGGCCCATCTAGTTTAGCCCCGGGATTATTCAAGTGTGATAGATCTCAGGGTCAGGAAATCTTCCAAGCAAAATTTCTAGTTTCAAGGAAGGGCATCAGAAAAGTCAGGCATTTCCATTGGTTTTTCTAGACAACAATGATACAAGTGTTTGTATTAGGACAAGTAACTCTAGGTTCTATAGCACATCTCCATGACTTCACAGAGGAACAATTATTTCTAGGGAACCGAATAGCATAGAGAATGGTACAGTGTATTAATCGGGGTTCGCCAGAAATAACAGAGCCAATAGGATATGTGTATATAGGAAAAATTTTTATTTTAAGGAATTGGCTCATCCAATTAGGGAGGCTGGCAATTCCAAACTTTGGAAGCTAGGTAGCCAGGCTGGAGGCCAATGAAGAGCCAAAGCTGCAGTTTAAGTCTGGAGGCCAACTACTAGCAGAATTCCCTCTTGTTTGGAGAAGGTCAGTCTTTTGTTTAGTTCTTCAACTTATTGGATGAGGCCCACCCACATTATGGAATGTAATCTATTTTACTCAGAGTCTACCCATTTAAATATTAATGTCACCCAGAAATACCCTCACAGAAACATCCACAATAATGTTTGACCATATATCTGGACACTATGGCCCAATCAGGCTGACATACAAAATTAACCATCAGGTACAGTATACTTTATTGTTAGACATAGAAGTAGGATATATCACCTTTGAGCACATTCCACTGGTCATAATTCATCATCAGCCTCCAATCCACCCACAAGGGAAGTCAGGGAATATAATTTTCCCAGGTGTCTAGAAAGAGGAAACAGGATTGGTGAACATCTAGCCACTCTCTGCTACAGTGTTTTTAACATATAGAATCCTTGATCTGGGGAGAAATAATCCCCAAGGTGTGGAACCAAGTGAGAAGGATGTCCAAGAAATTGCCAAAACACAGAAGGTGGCAAGGTATAGGATGTCCTGGCAATTCAAAGCAGAGGGCAAACCAAGGTCACACTGACCAAGTCTATTGCCTGGAATATTATTTTAAAAACTTAGTGGAATTAAAATAATTTTAAGCCTTGGCCAACAACCTATACTGAATATTCTTTTTGGTAATATAATTATGAGAATCACCAGAGTAAAAAAATGCATTACTATGTTTTAGAGCTACATTTCCCCCCCCAAATCTTAGTATATGAGAAGTCCTTCAGGAGAACAAACTTTGATATAGGCATCTTTCCTCAGTATGGAAGCCAGCATGATCAAGAAAGAGTAAAAAGCAATGGTTTGGGAAAAAACTGATTTCTCACCCTGGGGACTCAAAGAAAGAATATCATGGTCAATGGCACCTGCGTGACTCAGTCTGTTAAGCATCTGACTCTTGATCTCAGCTCAGGTCTTAATCTCAATGTTGTAGGCTTGAGCTCCACATTGGACTCCACACTAGGTGTGAAGTCTACTTAAAAAAGAAAATATTGTGGTCAGAAAATGTAAGATGGGTCATAAATGACCACTATTGCCTAGTGCTCATTTAAAAGAAGGAAAATATAATGGAAAGAGCACATGTTTTATAATGAGACATGTGTTCAGAATAATAATAATAATAATATAATGAGACACAGTTCAGAACCATGGTTCCACCACACCACGCATCAGGTAAGTACCTTAATATTTCTGAATTTTATTTATAATGTTTTATAAGTAGAGATTTAAAAATACATACCCACCAAAGGAACACATCACACATGGTAGGTCCCTGGAAATGCATGACATTTAAAAAAAATCTTTTATTTATTTATTTATAAAATATAAATTATAAAATTTAAAATTTAAAATATAAAATATAAAATTTTCTCTTGGAAAATGAGAGAGAGAGAGAGTGCAAGCGGGGAGGAGCAGGCAGAGGGAGAAGCAGTCTCTCTGCTGAGCAAGGAGCCTGATGAGGGGCTCATTCCAAGACCCTGGGACCATGACCTGAGTGGAAGACAGACACTTGACTGCCTGAACTTCCCACAATCCCTGGAAAAGCATGACTTTTAATGAGCCAGGCAAACAGATCCCATCTCATCTTATCTCATCTTATCTTATCTTATCATCTTATCATCTATCTTATCTTACCTCATTTAACCATCACAACAACAGTATGAAACTAAGACTATTATTACTCACTGTTGTCCAGATGAGGAAAGTGTATTCAGGAAAGATTTAGTAACTTGCCTGAAGTCATAGAACTAACAAGTGGTATAGTCAGGATTTGAACCCAGGCAGTCTGATTCCAGAGCCTATGCTTTTGACTTCATAATACATATAAAGGATAACTTAGAGCATAGGTAGGCTGTAATGCTGGTTCAGAATACACAAATACATTATTGTTAGAACACAACAGGGAATCCAGGAATGAAATAAAGGCAGATTTAGGAGCTATGATAAAGACAGCATTTCAAATCAAAGAAAAAAGATAAACTGGTATTTCATAGAGTATGTTGGAATAATTGGCTACCAATTTATTAAATTAAAAATAAACTAAAAAGTGCTACAAATATATTGGAGAAAAATCAGTTATTGATTGAGATTAGTTTTCCTTATGATGAAATGAAACCAAGAATATCACTGTATCAGGAAAAACTGACAAATCTGCATGAAAATGGAAGAAAAATCTCTTTGGTAAATTAGAGTACAATGAATTCTTATAGGTCATGATATAAATAATCCAATAATCTGAAATCTTTCAGATGTGAGATAAACATAGATAGATAGATATTAAGATTCCCTATGAAACCAATAAGAAAAAGTCAAACAACCCAATAAAAATATGGTCAAATGATATATTCAGGAAATTCACTGAAGAAATACTAATGGTTAGTAACCATTTAAAAAGAGCAAATTCCTACTAATAGTAAAAGAAGAGTACTTAAAGTAGCAACAAGACTCCATTTGCCACCTGTTGCCTAACAAAAATATTAATAGGCACTTTTGTAAGCTTGATGGCAGTGTCAACTGATAAAGACTTTTTGGAGCACAATTTCAGTATTTTTCAGAAATATATGTGTGTTTACTCTGTGGCCCCCAAAATTCTACTTTTAGAGGGATAAAATTTCCACTTTAGAAATAGTTGTGCCAGTGTGTAAAGATATGTATAGAAGGATATTTGTTGCTTTATTGTCTATAAATTTTTAAAAAATAGATGAAATGTAAGTGCTTACCCATTGGAGAATGGTTAAATAAATGAGGGCATAAATAGACTATCACTATTACTCAGCCTTGGGAAGAATGAGGTAAAATTTTACGTGCTGGTCTGGAAAGTGTCCACCACATATTCTTTTTTTTTTTTTTTTTTTAAGATTTTTTATTTATTTGTTAGAGAGAGAGAGAGATACAGAGCGCAAGCACAGGCAGACAGAGTGGCAGGCTAGAGGCAGAGGGAGAAGCAGGCTCCCTGCTGAGCAAGGAGCCCGATGTGGGACTTGATCCCAGGACGCTGGGATCATGACCTGAGCCGAAGGCAGCCGCTTAACCAACTGAGCCACCCAGGCGTCCCACCACCACATATTCTTAAGTAAAAACCCAAACTATTGCAGAACAACTTGAAAGAGTCCCAATGGCTACACTAAGGGAGTAAAAATTGAGAATGAGAAAAAGGAATAATTTTATATAGATATGTATCTTTTTTTTTTAGAGAATGTGTTTGGAAAATATAAAAATATTAACAGGAAAGATTCAAATATGATTTTTGAGCAGTGGTTATTTCTGGAGAGATGGACTAAGTAAGAAGGGATAATGGAGCTTGAGAGTATGCTTTTAATTTTATGTTCTGTATTTGAAATCAGTGCAGGAAGTATATGTGAATTTCACAGTAAAAGTCAGAGAAAAAACAAAATGGAAAAGAAATACACACAAAATATCATCCTAAGGTCAGTAGGTTTTACGGTTTTCTCTTTAATGTCTGGATCTACAAATAGAAAGAATGGCAGAGAGTATTTAGAAGAGAACGAGCTCCAACAGACCAAGCTGGATGACATTGATTCTAAGGTATTCAAGGAACGGGAAGATGAGGCCACAAAGCCATAAACGATTATTTTTTAGTTCTTAAGAAGAATAAAAGAAGCTCTTGGAAAATGAGAACAAATCATTCTTCTCAAAAAAAATTTTTTTTTTAAATGATGACCTTGGGTTTACAGGCTGGACATTTCAAACTCTGCTTATATCACTGCAAAGATAGTAGAGAAGAACCTTAAGCAAGTAGAAATACAACTGCTGGGATAAACAGGAAGTTCTGAGGGGAGCAGAGGGAGGGACGTCAGCATGAAGTGGCCCCTTAGACTTTCCGGTCACACTCCCATGGGCGGAACCACTGGCCCTTTGAAGATAGCTATGTGCAGGGCAAACACACCAGTCACACAATCAGGTGAGCTGAGTTACATCAGCTGTGCCACTTTTAAGCTCCAGGATTATGACCAGAATTCAGCCAGAGAAACCCAGCTCTGGTGTAATCCAGGAGTATTGGCCCTCTAAACTGTATCTTCCAGCTAGATCCAGATTATACAGAAGCTGATAGTCCCCAGTCATGTATCAACTATATTTTCCATCTCCTCTTTTCTCCTGGGGCCCCACCTAAAACTTAATATCTAGTGAAAAAGGGGCCCTTCTGCAGGTACTCCCAGGACGAGATAGGTTGGATCTGAGGGAGTCACTGACCAATTTTCAGTGATGCTTGGGTGGTTAGTCTAATGTCCACTTGTACAGCCATTGGCTGACTCAGCTTCACAAGGGCCTCACACCCTGAGACTGGGAAAGTTGGCTCCCGTAAAAATCAGGATAGTGTTAGGAAAAGGGGGAGATGTCAGAGGAAAATTAGATGTCTACTGTAACAGTCGCATAGCAAAAATCACCAAAAACACCTGAATCTTCGTTTTCTCGTTTGTATAATCCATGTGAAACCCCGTCTCATGAAGCTATCGAGAAGATTCAAGTTACATAAATGAAAATGCTTGTAATTCAGAAAGCACTATTCAAATATGAGATATTAATATAACTGTTGACCTTTAATAATAGGAAGAAAAAACTAAATGAGCAAGGTAAAAAGGAAAGAAAGAGAGAGAGAGAAAGAAAGAAAAAGAAAGAAAAGAAAAAGAAAGAAAGAAAGAGGAAATGTCATATAGAGGGGAAATTAATATGGCAGTGGAAAAAATGAAGGAGTAACATGACAGTTTGTTGAAGAATTACTCCTGACGTTTGCACAGGAGAGAAGAAATATCTGTCTGGAGCTGGGAGCCAGGAAAGGCTCAGCATTCTGAGATGAAGGGGAGCGTTCATGCTTGGCAGCCAGGGACTGGGGACGGCAGTCGCAAACAGCAGTGAGAACCCAAAATGAGCGCCAAAGACAGATGTTAACATTCTTTTGTAGACAAGAAAAATGCTGAACTCTTCTCAAAATGTAAATAAAGGCTTACTCGGCCTGCCTCTGTTCCCTGGCTCCCTGAATGGCCTTGAGTCGGCACTACACACATTTGGAAAGATAAAGGCATTAAGGTTTGCTTTATGAAAAGCAAACATTTGTCCAACATTTAACTTGTTAAGGGCTACCTGCGCAGGGTCATTAGATAATGCTTATTTCTCTGGAGGGAATAGGACTTTTCACTCCCGTGATAGAGAGACGTCTCGGTAGAATAGCAGCTTTGAAGGCCAACATCTGGTTTAAATGTCACCTCTGCCAAAACAAGACCTCTGTGCCCCATTATCTTACCTCCAGAATGGGGGTAACACAAATACTTGCTTTATAGGTATGCTGTGAGGATTTAGTGCATTAACACATGGAGACCAAAGTGCATGCAACAAATATTGGCCAAGATTATTATTATCATAACTAATCAACAACATTATATCAATCAAGGAGATTGCTCATCAAAGCAGATGTGAAACCAGGATCACAAGGAGAGCAAACATTTCCTTTTGGTTGCATGAAATGCCCCCCAAGATTAACAAAAGGAAGACGAGAAAAATGAGAACTTGTTAAGATCCACAAGGGCCAGGATTTTATCTGTTTTATCAGTGTTCCTACCACATTGAACAGTGACGGGAACATATTAAAGTGCTCCACATGTCATATGTCATGCAGTCCCACATGTTTTGTTTGAATTAGTCCTTATCATACTTTAAGGTAGATGTTATCTCCATTTTTATGCATAGCCCAAATAAAACAAGGCCACCTTAAAAGAAGCACAAATCCCACCTGATGGCATGAAGGTAACATGAACCCTCAGAAAAGCTGGAGTGGGGTGGGAGCAAGATGTGGAAGTTCATGATGGTGAGGGAGGAACATCATTGCACAGCTGTAGACCCTCTTTCCAAAACTCAAAATCTCACTCATCAAAGAGGGGTCCACAACCACTCTCTTCTTTTCCCTCTCTACCTCCTTCTCAGCCACCTGACATTCCCTGGTCCACTCTCCTCTCCACTTTCAAGTCTTTTCTCCCTGTGGTAGAAAATTTTCAAATTTTTCAAAAAAAAAGCCTTATTTTTCCTTATACAGTATGCTAAATTAGTGGTCAAGGGAAGCAATCACAAAACCTCAAATTTTTGTGTTCACTTTGCTTTGCATACAAGTTCTGCTGTGGTCTTCCCCAAAGACATTGACCCTTCATTCCTATTTGCCTTGGTCTTACTTGATTCTTCTACATGGGTTCTGACACTAAAGGAAACATTTCCCTTAGGTTCCACAGACCTTCTTCTTGACACTTGACCTTATTTTTTTCTCCCCTGAGTCAATTCTCATCACCATCGTGACTCTATCATCTGCCCTAAAGTCACCAGATTCTTGAAGGTTCATCCCACATCTTCCTAAAAGGGAGAGATCATCAGAAAATGGTGCTTCCCTCCCCTGCTACGCTCATCTGGAAACTTTTTACTCTAGCGTGATTCATTCTTCAATATCTCTTCAGAACCATGTAGAATAGGTTCATAACTTTATCTATTAAAAACTGAACTAATCAATGATTCCTAGCATAGAAGTTATTAAAAGACATAGCCTCTAAAGACAAATGTGGTAAACTTTTCTTATAACAAAGAAATTGCCTCTCTGCTTGCTGTAGTGGGACAAGGCTTACTTTCACCCACTGTCTCAATTAATATTTACTCCTAGACAAAATATTACCAACACTTATTGTGAAATGGGTAATGGAAACCATGTTTCTCCATAGGTAAAGGAATTTCTTCACATTTCACATGCTTTGCTGCCTGGGTCTTCAAGTTACTCACTTGTTCTATGATTTGGACATCTCCCCAGTAAGAATTCTCTACTTGTAAATTACTTTGAGCTACGGCAGACAGTGCTGAACTCAGAGGTTTCCCATCACTGTGAATTTCCTGATGTTAAATCAGTGACGTTTGTAACTAAGCTGAGTTCCACTTTTCATTCTTCTGCCTGAATTCTCTGTTATGAGTAAGGAGTGACATTGGTTAGAGATATTCTCACCTTCTTTGTATTTATTAGGATTTATTCAGTGTATGAATTGCCAATGTTGATTCCAGGCTTCTCCGCATCCGTTACTTATGTGGACTTTTTCCCCCTTTTGTGAATTCTGTGGTGTTGTTAGATGTTTACACAGTGCCTGAAGGAATTCTTACAATCATGAGATTTGTAGGCTTTTCTCAAGTATGCATTGTCTCACTCTATGCGACTGGCATCCTGTTTGAAGACCTTGCCTTCCAAAGTCATTCTACTCATTGGTTTCATCTTCGTTATTAATTCTGTGGTGCCTAGTAAGGTGTGAGCATTTGGTAAAAGCCTTTCTATGCCATTACATTCACAGACATCAATCACAATATAAGTGCCCCAGTAGAGAGTAAACACTGAACAGTGGCTAAAAAACCTTTCATATTTATCATATCTAGAGCATTTTTCCCCCAATATATATTCTTTGATACTAACTAAGGTGCCATCCAGGGGCTAAAGACCTCCCTCCCTATGTCATGTTCACACTTTTTTATTCCAGCATGAATTCTGTGATGTTGATAAAGCTGTGAACACTGATGAAGGCCAGCACCCCTTCCTGACTCTCCTAGAAATTTCCCACAGAATGAAATTACTGCTCTTGAGCAAAATAATTCAATCCTTTTCAAATTCACTGCATTTCCAGATTATTATTCTTACATAGGTAATGTTAACCTTCATTGTAAATGTGTTTCTTTTGGAACTGTGATCATGTGGATGGTAGTTATGCATTCTCCCTGTGGGAGAAAGGTGTTGGACAGAAAGAACTAACTTCAGGTGAAAGCTTTCCCTAAATTTGTTATCTTTGTGCTCTTTTCACAGAAGGACTTCTGTTATGGTTACCTCTGCCTTCGAACTGATCACCTTCTTCCCAGTTTTTGGCTAAGCAAAACTATCTTTAGGAAATAGTTTATAAGATTTTCCGTCACTAATCCCTACATAATTCTTGATACAAACCCAACATTGGAGTTCACCTCTTTGTCATACAGATCGCTTCCCTCTCTATAGATGGCTGGCTCTGTGGAATGTGTTTCTGATGGGACACATGATGAGAACTGAAAACTCACAGCCACTGTGACAGGTAGAATAATGGCTCCCCAAAGACACCTATGTCCTAATTCCTGGCACCTGCGAAGATGTCACCTCACACAATAAACAGGCTTTTGTAGAGGTGATTAAGTTAAGGACCTTGCAATGGCGAGATTATCCTAAATTATTTGAGGATAATTACGTTGGGCCCAACGTAATCAGAAAGTCCTTAAAAGTGGAGGAGAGAAGCAGAAATGGAAAGACAAGGAGGGAGATGGGATCAAAGAAGGAAGGTCCGGGTGCCTGGGTGGCTCAGTGGGTTAAGCCGCTGCCTTCGGCTCAGGTCATGATCTCAGGGTCCTGCGATCGAGTCCCGCATCGGGCTCTCTGCTCGGCAGGGAGCCTGCTTCCTCCTCTCTCTCTCTGCCTACTTGTGATCTCTCTCTGTCAAGTAAATAAATAAAATCTTTAAAAAAAAAAAAAAAAAGAAGCAAGGTCCACGTGATGTGTTGTAAGGACTGTGCCTGCTTTTGCTGGCTTTAAAGATGGAGGAAAGGGGCCATGAGCCTCCAGAGCCTGGGAAAGACAAATATTCTCCCCTAGAGTCTCCAGAAAAAAAAACCATAGCCCTACTGACAGTTGCTGTTAAGTCCAATGAGACTCGCCTGACTCCTAACCTACAGAACTGTAAGGTAATAAATTTGTGTTGTTTTAGGGCACTAAGTTGGCAGTAACTGTTATGGCAACAACAGAGTACTAGTACAGCAATGGTGACCACCAGCCCTGCAGCCATGATGGCATATGGGGAAGACCATCTTTGCATCCTCGTCTGTGGCAAACCTGGGGGCATGCCTCTCTGATCTCCCTTCAGGACTGAACCTACTGTGATATGTGACACATGTAACAGCTGACAGCCTTAAAGGGCTGTGCCTACAGGACCCATCACAATGTTTACAGAAAGGACATCTCCTCCCTGGGCTACACCCAGCGGATGACTAAGCATGGTGTGCGCCCCAGAGCTTGGCCATTCCTCCTCAGCAGCCTGGCCAAGACTTCCACAGAGCTGCACTGCCAACTGAAACTCTTATTCAATCCGTCTTTCTTCACAGATGTCAAATTTCCCTCCTGCTTGTCCTGCTTCCTCTCCCTTTTATCCTGCAGATATCCACCAACACCCCCAGCAAATCTCAATATTTCTAATTCCACCTTGGTGTCTGCTTCACAGAAGATCCAAAGCAACACATCTTCCAAGGCCCAGCTCCAGAATTCCCTTGGTCTTACAGTTACCCATGAAAAAGTCTCCCATTTGCTCCTTTCTAATCACCACGGTCTCCCTTCACATTTCTCTTAAATAACTGCCCCCCCCCTTTGTTGGTTTCTTTAATTTTCCTCTCTACTTCTCACCCTGATGGAAACCTTCCAGAGCTCTGATTAAGCAGGCAAAGATCCTTGCTCATTTCAAGTGTGATGAAATGTGGAATACGTGTGTGTGCGCGCGCGCGCATGTAGAAGAGTCTTAGTATTAATAATCTAATATCCTTCCTTCTTCCCCTGTCACATGAAGATAAGGGATCCAAGGCTTAGAAAGTTTGAATAACTTGACCAATTTCACATCCTGAGAATATGATAAAATCACTTTCAATTCCCGATTTTGCTGACTGCAAACCCATATTATTTCAAATAGTGTATGTTCTGTGTGTGCAAATGTATTTGTGAAGACTCCCATAGGTGTTTACTCTAGGATTCAAATGCATCTGGAAGAGTAGGGGAAGAATCACATCAAGACCCCTTTTCTTGAGGAACAAGAATCTTCATAGGAAAACACTCATCCCAGGCTAGAATTCAGTGTGCAGATGTGTCCAAGTTCAGCAGGATTACCATGGGGGGATGGGCTAGAGCCCAGTGTGGGATTCCATACTCACTTCTACAGTCTGCCTTCTGATGACCCAGACACTGGGGACTCACACCTGGGTCCTGGAAGAAGAAATTATAGTAACAAGCTGGTTCTCAATACATGAATAGAACTAAAAACACTCAGAGTTAGAATAACCACCTTTAAAAAAATAAGTTTCCTTAAAAAAAAAAAAAAAAAGGATTTATTTATTTATTTTAGAGAGAGGAGGGGAGCAAACTAGCATGGTTTGGGGGGGTAGACAGAGGGAGAAGGAGAGAGACTCAAGAAAATTCCGTGCTGAGCACGGCCTGACATAGGCCTCAGTCTCATGACCCATGAGATCATGGCCTGAGCCAAAACCAAGAAGTCAGATGCTTAAGCAACTGTGTCACCCAGGTGCCACAATGTATCCAGTTTTAATAAAGCAAAGAGGAAAGACATCCAGAGCACAGACACAGGGTGAAAAATGTTCATCACAAATAAAGTCCCCTGTGCAGCCAGAAACAAGAGTGGGCTGAGATGGTCTGGGTAGTCAATTCCTTTAAGGGAGGCAAATTGCCAATAACACAGGAGCCAGAGGAGGCCAAGGGGATAGCAAGGTAAATATTCAAGGGAGCAGCTGCTCACCATGCCTGTGATGCTAATAACACCAGTGTCAGGCTCTAGAATGTTCAGTGCCCTGTAAAATGTTTTCTGTGCTCTTCAGGCAATAAGAATCACTCCATATCAGGCAATAAGAATCACTCCAGATATGGAGTGATTCTTATTTTGAGACACTTGGGATTTTGGTTTTGGTTTTGTCTTTTTTTGTTTTTTATTTATTTGAGTATAGTTGACATACAATGTTCCATTAGTTCCAGATGTACAACATAGTGATTTGACAAGTTTATGCACTAGGCTGTGCTCACCACCAATATAGCGACCATCTGTCACCATACAGCACTCTTGCCGTCCCTTTGACTATCTTCCTTATGCTGTGCCTTTTATCCCCATGATGTATTCACTCCATGCCTGGAAGCCTGTATCTCCCACTCCCCTTCACCCATTTTGCCCATCCCAATCCTCCTCCACTCTGGCAACCATCAGTTTCTTAATTTAACCCCCAGTTTAGCACAGTGCTTGGCCTGTGAAGGTGTTTAATAAATGAAAGCTAGTCTATTTAAAATAAAAGTGGCACATGTGCACTCTAGACAGCTTGGAAACTAAAGGAGAGACCACCATCATCCTCAAGGTCATTCACTAAAGAGAATTATAAAACTGTTCCTCTTGGTTCTAAAACCTGTGCACATGCTTTTCTTGTTTCACAATTCTACACTGGTTGGTCAGAACAGACAATGCCTTTGAAGATCTTTTGAGTGAACCAGTAAATCATTGCTGGTGGCTATATTTTGCCTCCATTCCCAGTGTCAATGTTGATCTCACTTTTCTTGTCTTATCATTACCTCTAATTCAGTGGACTCCAAAGTACGTACATGAGGCAATTCGTTGATGGCTAGGAGGTTCTATTTCTCTTTTTCATCTTATGTTTTTAAAATTCCTCCATAGTTACTTTCTTAAAAAAAAAAAAAACACACAAACAAAAACCTAGAGTGAGGAGTTCATGCTGAAACATTTTTGGCTGATGGAAGATAGATCAGAAACATTTGGATATAAAATTTTTGTCCCTCGTAGTTCAAGCTTTTCAGATCATTTAAGGTTATTCATTTTTTTAATCTTTCACTCCTCAGATATTCACTAACAGCTGACTATGTGCTACACCTGTCCCAGCTGTGGGAATGCAACATTAAGATGGAAATTTTCCTTGTCATCATAGAACTTACTGGGAGATACAGACACATATTTTGTATATCTTTATATAGATACAGTACTTAATGCTATATATTAACTATATATAGTTATAGTTATAGTGCTATAATTGTAGTTATAGTGCTATATAACAGGAACAGGGTCTCAAGTAGGTCATGGGGCTCGAGATGCTGGAAGGTGCTATTTTAGATGAGGTGGTCAGGGAAGAGCCCTCTCAGAGGTGGCATTCAAGTACAAGTTTAAAATAAATTCAGGGCAGGAGCCAAGCAAGTACAGGGTGGACTGCTGTAACAAAAACAGCCCACAACATAGCTGCCCAAACGAGATAGATATTTATTACTCTCTCACCTACAGACTAAATATAATTTACCCAAAGCTGATATGGTAGGGACTGGGAATCTTTCTCTGACTTATGTGTCATCCCCTAGAGCAGGGCTCAGCACTTGCTGGTCACTGTCCCATAATGGCTTTTTTGTCATGACTCCATCACACTCACTATCCTACCCTCTGGTCCTTCCTCTTCACTGCTCCCTAGTCTATAAGCCCCAGGGCAAAAGTAATGCGGCCAAGCTTTGGGGTTGGCCTTGGGCAAAGAACTTCCCATTCTTCTTCCTCTGACCCTCGTTCCTCGGGGTCAGAGGAGGAGGGACCACAGCCTGAAGTGGTGTCTGAGCTAGAGAGCCTATGAACAATCTGCTTCCTGAAATGTGGAAACCCCAGCAAGACCAGTCAGGGAGGAGCACTGTAGCCAGCAGGGGAGGAGGGTCTGAAGGGGGCCGTAGTGAGGCCTCCCTAAAACACCACCTCCAGGGCAGATCTCTCAGCTTCACACAGAGGAACTCAGGGGTGGGCCTCACTGACAGATGCCACCAAAACTGCCACATGGGGGTGGCCCAAGTCCTACTAGAAGAATGTGGATCTGTGTTGTATCGAGATTTCACAAAGAGAGAAAGAAAGACAAAATGAACCTCTTCTTTCCATCCCCCGTGTTTGTGAAGTTGGTCAAGAATGAAGCAATTCGCATAACATCACGATTTGTGACCATGAGATCTGGCATAATCACACTTCATTGCCAGGGCTGTGTTTAAAATCACAGATAAAATAAAGAGCAGGAGGCTTGAAATATTACACATAGATTATTTTAAGTGGCAGTGGTGCCTCTTCCAACGTTTTAGTGGATAGGACCATCTTCCATCTCCTAGCCTGTGTTATATCAAGACTCCCCAGCCTACCCCCACCACTATGGTAAATTAGGAAGGATACATAACCAGACCCTAAGAAAGAAGCCATGATACAGGATGTAAATCTAAAAGCATTGAGGGGTGCCTGGGTGGCTCAGTGGGTTAAGCCTCTGCCTTCAGCTTAGGTCATGATCTCAGGGTCCTGGGATTGAGCTCCACATCTTAGGTAGCCTGCTTTCCCCTCTCTCTGCTTGCCTCTCTGCCAACTTATGCTCTCTCTCCCAATCTGTCAAATAAATAAATAAAATCCTTAAAAAAATTAAAATTAAAAAAATAAAATAAAAGCATCCCCATTAAAACAAAAGTTTAGTGAGGAAAAAAAAGCATCAAGATTAGTTCTCTGTGCTAATCACAACAACACAAAAGTTTGCATGAAAAGAATCAGCAAGAATGTGTTCATCGTAGTAACCCATATAGGAAAAAGGAGTGGGGTGTGTGTTGCCCTGATCCCTTACTAAAAGTCAGAGTGTAAGTGAGCAAAACTGGCTCCAGACATTGAAACACTGTCAGGCCCCCTCTGCCTTCCCCCCAGTCCCTCCAAATGCCCAACCAAAGCCTTGTTGTTCCATTTCCAGAACCAAGCCTCAGGGAAAACCCCGAATGTGGTTTGTTCCAAGGAGAATGAGACTGATAAGAGCCTCGTGTGGTCCTAATCCTGAGCATCTGTTTTTTAATAAGAATGAAAGATGGAATCTGGTCTGGGAAAGGGAGAGCATGCAAAAGCCAAGACAGAGAGGCTTTCTTACCACACACCACGATGGATGGGTAGCCTCCTCAGCCCTAGAGCTCAGGGAAGCCTGGAGAAAAGATCCTATCTCAAGAGACCAATAAAAGGAGAGAGTTTCGTTAAAAGGCTGTATGGTACCAAGGTGAGAATGCTTGTTATAGCCACTCTGGAAAACAGTCTGGCAATTTTTTAAAAAGTTAAATACTCGCTTACTACCATAAGACTCTGCAATACCATTCCTGGGAATTTTCCCTAGAGAAATTAAAACTTAGGTTTATATAAAAAATCTGTCTGTGTGGGCACCTGGGTGGCTCAGTCGGTTATGCATCTGACTTTGGCTCAGGTTCTGATCTCAGGATCCTGGGATCCTGCCCTTGCCAGGCTCCCCGCTCAACATGGAGTCAGCTTGTCCCTCTGCCCTTCCCCCTCTCGTGCTCTCTCTCTTCCTCTCTTTCTCATACTCTTTCTTTTTTTTTTTTTTTTTAAAGATTTTATTCATTTATTTGACAGAGAGAGATCACAAGTAGGCAGAGAAGCAGGCAGAGAGAGAGGAGGAAGCAGGCTCCCTGCTGAGCAGAGAGCCCGATGCGGGACTCGATCCCAGGACCCTGAGATCATGACCTGAGCCGAAGGCAGCGGCTTAACCCACTGAGCCACCCAGGCACCCTCTCATACTCTTTCAAATGGATAAATAAATTCTTAAAAAATAAACAACAACAAAAACCCGTCCCTCAGAGTTCATGGCAGCTTTGCTCATAACCACCCCAAACTGGAAACAACCTAAATTGTCTGGATAAATGCCTTATGATACAACCACATAGAGGAGTACTGCTCAGAGATTTAAAAACAAACAAACAAACAAAAATCAGCTACTGATACACACACTTGAACGGACCTCAAATGCCTGATACTGAGTGACAGAAACCAGTCTCAAAAGGTTTACACTGTATGATTCCATTTACATAACATTATCAAGAAGACAAGAGGAAAGTGATGGAGAACATACCCATTGTTGCTGGGTGGGGGTAGGGGAGGGTGCACCGAAAAAGGCCACACGAGGGAGGTGTTTCTGTGATGTTGGAACAATTCTGTCACTTGATTGATGTAGTGAATGTATGACTCTATGTATATGTCCTAAAATTCATAGAAGTCTATATACACACCCCCCAAAAGTCAGTTGTACTAGATGATGATTTAAGACCTTTTTAAAAAAATCATTAATACATCTAAAGAAGAAGTGCCGGATACGACTTAAGAAGACCTGGGCACCACTTCTTCGCAGGTCCGACAAGCATTCACCCATTCATTCACCCATGAGTCAGTCCCCCAGCCCCGCCTTCATGTCAGGCAGCCTTACAGATGCCCAGAAGGTTGAGTTTCTGCTCAGAGAAAACTCGTCCAGCAGAGGAAACCAAGGCTTATGTGCATGATTTTAACGCGGTTTGATAGAGACTCATACAGTGGCAGGATGGAGGCACACAGAAGGGGACCCCAAGTCACACCGGGAAGGGCAAATATGGCTTTGCTCTCAGAGCCTCTCTTTGCTCATTTAGAAGCTTGGAAGAAATAGTTCTTCCAGCCTCCTCTGCTCTAGAGGCTTGTTTGGGGAACAAAGTTCATAAGAAGGTGTATGACCCGTAGATGATGGTCATATGAGAGTCTTAAGATCTTTCAGATTCAGAGGAAGCTCTTTGCACTCTCAGAACAAATAGGCAGATTAAAGAATGATGGTTTTATAGGTAATGTTACGGGCGCGGGGGCTGGGGAGATGGGAGAGAAAACAGGAAGTCTCTGCATCTTCCCAGGCTGTTTTGAAAAATGTTTTTATAAATTTTCTTTAAATTGTTTTCGATGGAAACTGAATTTTACTTTTATTCAGGCTTTTCCCTGCTGTGCTAACAATTGGATTTCTACAACATTGGCTGGAAACGAAAATAAAACAGACCTATTGTAGAAGTTGTAAACCAAAATCAGGCGTGATGTTTTTTTCTACTAGTCACCCTAAAAGATCTTTCGAACTTTCATTTCTGTTTTCCTATAGAAAACAGATCGATAACCAATGGGTAAAAGATGAAGGTAGGCATTATTTTTGCTCATTAATAAAAAAATTTTCTAAAGATTATCCTTTACTTACTATACTTACTTACTATATACTATATATCCTATACTTACTATATGCCAGGCATGGTGCCAAGCGTTTTATAGGCATGATCACTTTGGTTCTTAAACTATGGTTTATGGTTAGATTACAGCAAGTTTGTGAACTTCCTGAAACTGTGTGCCCAGCTTCGTGTCTTGAGTGCACATTTTTCCTTAGGTGGAGATTTATAATATCTAGTTCCTGAGGGTGATTCAACACCCAAAGGAGGCCAAAAACAGCTTCAGCAGAACATGTTTCTGTTCTGTTGTAGCCTCGGCAGAGTTACCCAGCTTCTCTGGGAAATGGGGACCATAGAAGCTCCTGCCTCATTGGGTCTATGTGAGCCAGGGTGTATAAAGCTCTTGAAACAGAAGTCAATAGCATTAGCTACTATTATTCCTTTCATTGTTCCTGCTGTTAGTTATGGCTTGGAAAGAGCACTTCCTTCAAGAGACTTAAGTTCTGAAAACAGTGACATCTCAAGTACAATAAGGGAGACTTCTAGTCTTGTGGTCTGAAATCCCACAATTCCAGACTCCTACTAAATTTTCTCCCGTCTGGAAGAATGATTAAATGACATTAAAGGATATCAGCCCTCCCATATCTTCACCTTTTAACCTAGCAAACATTTAGTGAATGCTTACATTGTGCTAGACATTGTAGGAACAGCTGGAGACAGGACTGCAGCAAACGCAGCTGACAGGGCCCTGCCCTCCAGGAGCCCCTAGCCTACTGTGGAGATGTCGCCACAGACTAAGCTCTGAGACTGGGAGCTTAGCTGCTGTAATTATTCTATGACACGTTAGTAGCTTCCTAAGACAACTGACTTTCAAATTCAAGCTTTTATTATTGATAGACATAGACGTTGTATTTTTTAATCCTTAAATCTGACATTTCTCCTTTAATTTATTGGGCCATGAAGGGGGCAGAGCTCAAGAGTTCTCTTCTGACCCTACTTTCCGCAGTAATTAGGCCAGATCAGCATTATGGTGCTTCAACATTTCAAGTACTTGTGCTTCCAATTGCTTTTACTTTGAGTCCAGCTAATGGATTTGGTAGCTGTTACAATCCCAAAATAGCAAGTGGACACGTGGGTGGACCAGTTGCCAGCCGGGCACAACCCTCTAAAAGGTTCCCGTAAGAGCAATGTTGCTGGCTCCGCACACCTCAGAGGCATGTGAACCCCACGTTTTTAGTGACCTGACAGTGTGCAGCAACCTTGTCCTGGTGCAGTTGGAACACATCACTGAACGATGATGATAGTAAATAGGACGTTTGGCTGGCAGAGCTGGGACGCAGACCTGCGCCATGCCCAGGGGGGCACATCTAGCTCTTTACATCCACTGATATTCCTGGGGGATTTTTGTCTTTTAACTTAAGAAGGAGAATGAGGCTTGGATGGGGGAGCACCACAGGAGAGCAGGGCGATGAAGGGCCACAGTGTGCTTTTGGATGGAATAAAGTACCTAAAGGGAGCACGTGCTCAGTGGGTGGTGCTTTTATCACTCACACATGTCTCCAGAGTTCCTACAGAGCTTTCAAACAAATGTCTCATCCTGTGTGGTCCCCACTCGACTCTGTGAGGTTCATATTATGATGGGTGCTTTATGGATGAGAAATTGGAAATTCTGAGGGATGAAGGTCGGGGTGGAACCCGGTGGAGGCCAGACAGTGGAGATGGCACAGTAAAGACACACACAAGATCCTCATGTGTTCACCTCACAGCAGGAGCCTTTCGGTGTCCGGTTCTGAGAGGTCCTCAGAGCGCTTGAGGAGGAGTGAGGACTCTTGTCTTCCTGCTGACTCTCAGGTTACCACAGCCTGCACCCACAAGTGTCTCCCCGAGTGTCTGCCAAGTGCTAAGGAATCCCATTCTGAGATTCATGCCCTTGAGTCTTAAAGCCTCCCAAGCCCCTGGGCAACTCTGCAGAGAGGCAGGTCGGAGTGGGAGTCAGCCAGATGCCGGTCTCTGTCCCTCAGACATGGCTGTCCTTAGAGTGAAATGGATGCTGTGGACCTGAAGTGAAATGAGTATAGATGTTGACACCAATCCTCCCTGGGGCTGAGTCCTAATGCTGCCTTTACAGCCTCTCAGAGATGTATCTTCCTCATCTTCCAAAGGAAACAATAATAACACAGACTTATAATTTCATAAGGTTTTATGGAATGACGCTGGGCGCTTATGCTGAAGAATTACCGAAGCGATGGGCAGGTCAGACACGGTCCTTGTCTTCGTGAAGCTTCAGGCTAGTGGGGCAAGAGTAAGTGCTGTGGAAGTGCAGAATACATGAAAGAAGAGATCTGGAAGACATCTGAACATCCAACAGGGGCTCTTGTTCTAGTCTGGGTCCAAGCAGAGAGTTGGCGGGAAGCCTGCTCCTTCTCAGTGGGCGGGGCCTGTGCCGCCCACTCTGGGGGTCAGGGAAGAGAGTGGGCCCCGAGGACGCGGGGGGAGGGAGGAGAAAGCGTGTCTGGCCCACACAAATTGGGGAAGGGGATGAGGAAAAGTGTAAGATGAAGCCATGAAGGGAGGCAGGCGCCATTTGTTCAGGGCTTTACTGAGTTGGAGAGTTTCAGGTAGGCAGTGACATCCTGGTCTGTCCACTCAAGTGACTGCATGAAGAGGGATCGGAGAAGTCAAAGGGAGGGTGGGAAGATCAGTTATAGGAGCTACAACAATTCTCCATGTGAGAGATGAGGATCCCATGGACTAGGGTATAGCAGAGATGGAGAGATGAGGACAAGGGGAAAACTGGGGCAGAAATTAATCTTCAACCTGAGAACAAGACAATTTGGTTAAGTCCCAGTGAGTGGGATCCGTGGGGAGGGCTGTGGCAGTGAAGGGGAAAAGGCAGAGTGATGAGGGCTGTAAACTGGAGAAGACTGCTTGAAGATGGGGTAACGTTGGACCCTCAAGAATGCTCTGAAGTTTGTGAAGTGAAAGCCACCATGATGTATCCTGCATACAGGTGTGAGGTGGTGGGAGACAACCTCAGAAACTAAGATGCACAGACTTTAATTCACAGTGTTTTAGTTAGGATTAAGCTGCAAGAGGCAGAAAACCCAAAATAACACTGGCTTAATAAAGTAAATTTATTTTTCTTTCTCACATAAATGAAGTGTAAAGGTAAGTAATCCAGGGCTAACTGGTGTATAAATATTAAGACCATCAAGGATCCAGATTTCCTTTTAATAACTTGTTCTGCTATACTGAACCACCCACTTCCTCAGAATACAAGATGGCAGCTCCAGCTCCGGGGACCACATCTTCATCCTAGCCAGAGGAAAGATGAAGAAGAAAGAAAAGGGTATGCGCGCTCTCTGTAAAGATAGGTCTCAGGAGCTGCACATTTGTGTCTTCCTACATCCCATTGGACAGAACTTGTCATGGAGCCATGTCTAGCTGAAGAGGAGAATGGAAAACACTGCATTAATTCTAAGCAGCCATGTACCCAATTAAAAATTGGGGATCCAATTACCATATAAAAAGGGAAAAAGGGAAGCAGTCTCTATTCCACTCAGCAGTTTATGACAGCAATTTGTAAGTTAAACATCATTATCTGTTTAAGTAGGGTTCCTATCAAGCAATGAGGAAAGCATTAAGACCACAATAAATATCCTGTCTGGAATGCTCTTCTCCCAGGGAGTCGTGAGACTCATTCCCTCAATTCATTCCGATCTCTGCTCCAGTGTCACCTCCTCTGATCACCTATCCCTCTCAACTCCCTCCTCTGGCTTTGTTTTCCTTCATGGCACTTATCACTCTCTGACATTATGGACTCCGCTTATTTACTTGTTTATTGTGTGTCCTGCACTCGATTGAGAGCCCAGAGAAGGGAGCTCCGTGCTGTGAAGAGAACCTGTATCACTTCCCGCCCCATAGTAGTTCAACAAGCATTTTTTTGATCAAATAAAGAAATGGGCAAAGTATATAAACAATTCATAAAGGATGCTCTGGTTTATCTTAAGTTTATATAAATAGCAAAAAAAAAAAAAAAAGAAAGAAAGACAGAAACACAACTGGTCACAAAACTCATGGAAAACAAGAAGCGTCTTTGGTCATGAAAGACACACAAATAGAAACAATGAGGTGCCCTTTTTCAATTATAAATAGCAAAAGGCAAGTGCTGATACTCTCAGATGCTGATCAAAGTATAAGGAATACTTATAAATAGCAGCTTTGTCAATGAGTACAATCTTTCGGAAAGCAATTCACCCAGGCCACGGGCTACCCGTGCAGGAGGGGTTGCACACTGCACTGGCAGCGTGAAGACGTGGCTTAGCCAGTGCATCCAGCATGAATGCTGTCCCCAAAGTAGGCTAATGGCAACTCTGACTTTGCCAAGGTGTGTCAAATGCCACACAAATGTGTGCATATGTGTTCACTACAATGTCACTGACAGAAACAGGGGGCTAAGAAAAATAACAAAATACCTAACTATATGGAAATATGTCAGTAAATTGGAGTACATATTCTTTTTTTTTTTTAAGATTTTATTTATCTGAGAGAGAGAGAGAAAGAACAAGTGGTGCTGGGTGAGGTGCAGAGTGGGAGGGAGAAGCAGACTCCCCTCTGAACAGGGAGCCCCACATGGGGTTCGATCCGAGGACCCCTAGATCACGACCTGAGCTGAAGGCAGACACTTAACCAACTGAGCCACCCAGGCGACCCTGCAGTACATATTCCTAATGAAAGACTAGACATCAGTGTAACATAACGCTATGGAGAAGAAATAAAACATGACACTGAAATAATGCTATAGTTTAAAAAAAATGAACATACGAAATAGTATGTGTGCAAAACACTTTGTAAATCCTCTGGGTAATACGGTTATCGATTTTTTCCCACTTTCTTCTTACCTAACGTTTTAAAAAGTAAACACATTTCTTCCAAATCTCACAAAATTTCTATTTCTCGTTTTCAAATTTTTCACTGAAACTCCATTTTCAAAAAGCAGTAAGTAGGATGAAAACCATACATAGAATATGATTCCAAATTTGCTTTTAAGAAGATGTATTAGGAGGGAAAGGCTGGAAGAATATCTACCTAGCCGTGAACGGGCATTATCTTGAGGCAGTAGCATTAAAGATGATTGTAATGCTCCTAACGACATGAAATAGGGTAAATGAAGGCTATTGTCCTTTGCCAAACCTTTGTGACACGCCAACCACTCCCCTGGGTGCTTTACACACAGGGTGACCTGTGATATCTCAGCCGTCCTCTGCTGGGGAGGGGGGTGGCGGGGTTTACCACTGTGAGAAATCACGTTTGAGAGAGGCAAAGCAGATTGCCCAAACCCAGGCAGTGGGAGAAGAACTTCGGGGGGGGGGGGGGGGGGGGGGTGTCTGCATTCTCTGCAGGGAGCAGGGGTCCACACCTAGACCCATCCAGCTCAGTCATTCAGTTCCAGAAGTTTGGGGATGCCCAGAGGAAGGAAAAGAGGAGAGCCCTCCAAGGCAGTGGTCTGGCTGTACTCAGGAGGAGAGTGAGGAATTAGGAATTTAGAAAGCCACATTCCAAGCAGCAGAGTGAGGGGGGAAATTGCAGAGGAGAAGCAAGAGAATTCTTAGAAATGTCAAGGTGCCCTGTGAGTCAGGTACCTCACGACGTACAATTTCCTCAGGCTCTGGACTGTGTCTCTGAAAGTGGCACAATTGAGAATAAATCATGCGAGGACCCAAAATTTCATGACTCTTATAATGACACGTATCTTTTTTTCTTTATTTACAAAATTTGCCATAATTGTGTGAGTGATGTGATGATGAGGAAAATATACATAGAAATCTTTTTTGGTGTTTTAGAACAATTCTTCCTTAAGATGGAGAACGGTTTAGGGAGCAGCTACCGATTTCCTTTCCTAAGAACCAGGGGAGGTTGCTCATGGTCTGTCTTTCTAGCTTTTGGTGGAGAAGAGAGTCCCCAGCACTGGTCCTCACCAGCAAATCACCGAGCCACTCTGATCTTTGGGGAGCGCGGGAGACACTGGGCTTATGCTGCTCAGGATTGCGTGCCTTGAAGAGGGGGGCACTTAAACCATTTCAGCTCAATTTAGTAAATTATCAATTTGCCTGGAACTCTCCTTGATCCCAGGATAGGCTCCGAGGGGAGAGGGGCACTTCCATTTTGCCCAGTTTATTAATAATCACCTGTCGCCCATGGCAGACTAAGGATTTCAGGAGGGCAGGATTTCCACCAGCTTTGCTCATAGCTTATCTCCCCCCGGACCTAGCACACTGCCAGGCACCTAGAAACTCATGATAAATGTGTGCTGAGGAAAGCAATAAGGACTAATACCCTGAAAAATGCATCCTTTCCTCCCTCGAAAACTCTAACAGCTCTCGTGGGAATTCCCTTTTCCGGGTTAATTCTTATGTAACATGGGCTCAGAAACTCATGAGTGAAAAATCCAGAGCTGGCCAGGAAAAGAACCTATATAATAGGGTTAGAAAAAGGTAGAATAAGCAATGAAAGATTGGTTCTGTCAATTTTCCACTCTGGATTCATTCACATTTCCCGAACACGTCCTTTACGTCCGTCACTGTGCCCAAGTACTAGAGACACAGACCTTTTCGCCTGGCCGTGATAACAGGAATAAATAGAGTATCCCTTAGCATTTACTTATCCACTAATAATAAGCGTCCGGCACTATGTTCCAGGCATTGTTCTGAGTGCTTTCCATGTACTGCTTTGTTTATGGGTAGCACTGTGTTATCCCCATTTTAGAGCTGAGTGAGCTGAGGCTTAGAAAGGGTAAGTAGTCTGTGTTCCACAGCTGGAGGGCCAGGCTTGGGTTCCTACAGCTTGATGCTTGTGTTCATGCTCTTAATGGGGTCCAGGGAGCTTCCCAAAAGAGGTGACCCTGAGATCACTGGCCTTGGAATCACCAGGGATGCAGGATAAAAATAGCAGATTCCCAGGTCTGGGGCTGAAGGGTCAGAATCCCTGGGAGAAGAGCCTGGAAAACTCAGATTTTTTTTTTTTTAAGTACAAACCAGGTGTTTCAGATGTGCACTGAAGTTCGTAAAGCACAGCACCCAAATATGCCACACTCACTCCTGGGGAGTTCAGAGTATCGCCAGCACCCACCCTCATATACCCTCCCCGCCCCTCCCTGTCGCTTCCTGCCAACCCTGGGACAGAAATGGAATAGAGAGAAAAGGAGGGACGGAGGGAGGGAACCTCAGAGCAGCTCTGGGGGTGACGTGACTCAACAGGAGGCTCCCTCTACCACTAGGGATGTCTGCCCAGTTAGAGCCGCTGAGCAGCTGGGAAGAACAGGAGGGTGACATTTAGCTGTTCCCAGGGCTCAAAACCTGAACCTTCATGCCTTCCAGGACCAGGACTGGGCAGCACTGGGTCCCCTCCTAGTGGGCAGGGTCCACATCGGTCTGCACGTTGGAAAGATTCAGCTGACAGGACACGTGGCAGGAAGGAGGAGCAGAGGGGAGGGTCCTGGCAACAAATGGGCTACATGCTCCTAAGATAACAAGGAAGGTTCCAAGCTGCAGGAAGTAAAGGAAGGATGGGTATGCCAGGTCCCCTAGGGGGTATCCAGCACTGGTTCTCACCAGCAAATCACCAAGCCACTCTGAGTCTCAGTTTCCTCCTGCATAGGAGGAAATTAATAAGTATAATTTGTTGTTGTTGTTTTTTAAGATTTTGAGATTTTATTTATTAGGACTCCTGGGTGGCTCAATCAGTTGGGTATCTGCCTTCAGCTCTGGTCATGATCCCAGGGTCCTGGGATCAAGTCCTGCCTTGGGCGTCTTGCCAGTGAGAAGCCTACTTCTTCCTCTGCCCACAGCTCCCCCTGCTTACGGATGCACTCTCTCTCTCTCTCTCTCTCTGACAGATAAATAAGTAAATAAGTAAAAAATTCATCAGAGAGAGAGAGCAGACAGGCAGGCAGAGGGAGAGGGAGATTTATTTGTCACTCTAGGTGCTACTCTATCTTCCCAGCCCACATCCTCAGCCTCCACAGCAAAAATGCCAGTTAGTTCATCTGCATTCAGCAAAGATGCAATGTGTAGCTCTGTCAACTGAGAGAGCTGTCAGTACACAGGGTTCCCAGAGATATCTAGCAATATTAGCTCTATCATGTGGTGACACTGAGGGACTTTGGAGGGCAACAGAGCTACACAGAAAACCCAGACCCCCAGGCCAGTCTTCTTCTCTCATCTCACCTCTCACTGTTTGCCCCTCACTCACTCACTCCTACTGTTACCTGTTCCCCAAAGGGGTCAAGCTCATTCTCACCTCAGGGCCTTTGCACTTGCTATGTCTGCTGCCAAAAACACCATTCTTCCTGCCTGAAAGAAGCTTCCCCAAGATCTTCCCTAGGTTTCCTCCTCCTTGTCTTCCAAGTCTCAGATCATGGTCCTCTCCCTCAGAAGGCCTTTCTTGACCACCTCACCTAAATTAGTGACCCCAATCCATTCCTCTCCATTGCATCATCTGGCTTGCTTTTCTTCATGGTGCTTAACACTATCTGAAAGGATCTTGCTTATTATTCGCTTCTGTGTTTAGAGAACGCCTGACAAATGGTTGGCTCTCAATGAATATGTGCTGAATGAATGGACAAATGAATAAATGAATGAATGGAAGATCTGAACAACTTTTCTTATAATAAGCATCTGGAACCCTATATCCGAATGCACCCCTTCTCCTTTCAGTTAACAAGGGCAGAGACCACGAGAAATAACACTGTGGTTGGTAACAACTTAACAACCAGCAGGCAGTTATATCTACACACATTGCTGGGCACGGTTCCAAAGCTAAAAAGGCACTAATTGCTTTTATATAAGGAGGTAGAAACGCAGTCCCTCCATGCCCTTCAGTCCTGATGGTGTGCATTATCGTATCTGTTACCGTGTTGATTGTTCCTGTGTCACACAGCCAGTTTGGGCTTTATTCTGCACATGTCTGGGTTGGTGACAGGTTCCTATACAGAGGAGAGAGGTACCGGGGAAGCGTGTGTGTTTGTGTCTGTGCATATGTATCCGTGTGTGCTCAAGTGTGTATAAGAGCAGTGACACTCTGGGAAGGGTTAACTCGCAGTCAAGCTCTCTGTGCTCAGGGCCCTTAGACTGGCCCAGGAATGGGAGGGGTGGGCTCGGAAGGTGGAGCAGGCTGGCTTGCCTGAGCTGCCTTTTCCAAGACAGGAGAGCAAGCGCTTGCCTGGCTGGACTGAGCGTGGTGAACTCGCGTCGCCTTTAGGAATGGCTGCAAAAGCCCACACCTGGAACTCCCTCCCTTCCTGCCCCCCCACGGCAGGTTGCATTCGGGAGGCTCTCCAGTCATTAGAGGAATGAGCCGAGGGTGAGCAATTCACCAGCTCGCCAGCACTTCGAGAACAGCAGGCAAGGATGGATGTGGTCGACAGCCTTCTTGTGAATGGAAGCAACATCACTCCTCCCTGTGAGCTGGGAATCGAAAATGAGACACTTTTCTGCTTGGATCAGCCCCATCCTTCTAAAGGTAGGTGCCAGACACTGTTATTTTAATTCAGGAAATGATTAAGGTGCGGGAGAAATCAACAAAGATGGGGCTGATAGAGAAAATTATAACAAAGTCCTCTTGAGACCAGGCTGGATAAAGTCATACGTTCACAAGTTTGGATAACAGATCAAAAAGCAGAACTGAGTCAAATATCCTAATTGTTCCCCGCAGGAGAGTTGAGATGGAGGTAGAGGGCATGGGGAGGGGGGGGGGGCAAAAGCCAAGGGAGGAGGAGCTGAAGTGTCATAAGAAGGGGGTACAAGTGTCAAAGCTGGAACTTACCAGCGTCACAGAAAAGGTGCTGTCACAATCTAGCTGTCACCTTTTCTTGGGGGATATCCAGCATGAAAAAGTGATTAAAGTGAAATCAAGCTTAGCAGCTGGGAAAAGAAAGCAACCAGTAGTCACTGGAGAAGCTTTGTTCTTAAGAAAAAGTGCTTCCCTGTGCGATTCTTTAACAAATCAACCTCTCTGAAGCAACGGGATCACTCCGTACGCTCCTCGGTTTGTTTCTGCAAAATATTGGTGACAGAGGAATAGTCGGGTTCAGTGATGTAGACCCTTGCAAAAACAAAAACAAAAACAAAAAACAAAAAACAAAAAACAAAAAACAAAAAACCACCACCAACAAAAATAACCTGCAGGAAATCACCATTCATTTTGTGCGCTGAGGTTTTCACATTCTGCTCCCATAACCTCCATCCCTCTTTCTCGTTCCCGTTACTCTTTGCAGAGTGGCAGCCAGCCGTGCAGATACTTCTGTACTCCTTGATATTCCTGCTCAGTGTCCTGGGGAATACGCTGGTCATTACGGTGCTGATTCGGAACAAGAGGATGAGAACGGTCACCAACATCTTTCTGCTCTCACTGGCGGTCAGCGACCTCATGCTCTGCCTCTTCTGCATGCCGTTCAACCTCATCCCCAACCTGCTCAAGGATTTCATCTTTGGGAATGCCGTCTGCAAGACCACCACCTACTTCATGGGTGAGTTGCTCCTGGGGGCTGTTTCTGGAGCTCGCCCCAGACCTTCCCAACCCTCTGACAGCCTCAGCAGAGGTGTCCTGCTGAATGCAAAGCAAAACAAAACAAAACAAACATCTGGCTGTGTGGGACTGTGTGCAAGGATGCAGGTGCTGGCTTTAAGGTGGGTCGGTCCTCATGCGTCCCCAGAAGTCAGTCCCCAGTCGTCCATTTCAGAGGTCAGTTTCTCAGAGTGGAATAAGTTATTAATCAGCCATAGGAGAGGTTGGTTTTGCTGGATTCTGCTAGAAAGCAAGAAGGATTCAAGCGACCCTGTCCTTTCCTGGAAGCCATTGGTCATAGTTTGAGTTCTGCCCAAGCCAAGTCATGGCTTTTGGGGGTGATGGGGGTGGTGGAGGAAGGTTTTCTGTTGTTGTTCTTGCTCTCCTAGGGCTCAGGGGCTATGTGAAAACCAGCTTTGTCCTAGAGGACAATTCACTTCCCAGCCTGATCCCCAGGGGCTGGGACCCTCTTGGGCAGAGAGAGAGAGACAGAGAGAGAGAACATGCCCTCTGGCACTAAATAAGGAGCTGATTTTGCTCCCAGAGCCTGTGAGTCATTAAGCTCACCCTGGCTGGCTAAGACACGCAGCTCTCTGCTTCTGCCAATCAAAATGAGGATGATGATAAATAAAAATCACAAGAGCTGATATTTGTGATGCAGCAGATGTTGTACGAAGTGCTTTTACTCTCACCATCCCATCCCCCCACCCCCCCCGCCCCCCCCCCCAAAAAAAAAAAACTCAACAAGGAGCAAAGAGAGGCACAGAGAGGTTAACCAGGTGCGCTGGGACACACAGGTGCTAAGCCACAGAGCTGAGATTTGAACCTAGATCAGGAGCCACCACAGTGGCGGATGAGGACAGATGCTGCCCCAGTTTGCCAGCAGCTGGTGCTTTCCTGAAGCCAAGCAAAGACGTCTCTCTGCCCTCTTTGGCTGCCAGATTGCCCTGTGCTTTCTCCCTTCTGAGTGCGAGCCTCAAGGAGGAGGGTTGTTTTTTGTTCTGACCCCGGCCTTACAACATGGTCAGAGCTGAGTTGGGCTGGGGCCATCCTCCATGACTGGAAAGCTTTCAAAGCCTTGATTTCTCCCCATCGAGGCAGCGGGATCCAGCTCTGACAACAATGATGGATTACTGATCCCTGTGCCACAGACAAACAACCAAGAGAATGTCCGTCCTCGTCGACGAATGAAAGGGATCATGCTTAAACAGTGAAGCGGTAACAGTTACCAGCCTCTCCTTGCGCTTTTGGCTTTCATTGCCCACCCATAGTATGATAATATTATTTAAGAATCTTAACTAGGGTCTGTGAAAGGAATCTTAAAATGAGGGCTGGTGTGATTGCACAACACTCTAAGTGTGCCAAAGGCCACAGTATTGCCTGCTTGAAAATGGTTAATGTTTGGTGATATTTCACCTCAAGAAAAAGAATAGTAAAAGCAAGAAAATTCTGAAGCTGTGTCCAATGCCGTAATGGTTTTGTTGGATTTCTAAATCCAGGGATTTTTATTCTTCCCTTGATGTTGGGTTCTTTTCAATACTATTGCTAACAGTTAAGACTCATTAAACTCCTTATAGCAGGCAAAAAAAGAAAGAGAAAAGAGAGAGGGAGAAGGCTAGAAGGGAAGAAGGCAAAGAGGAACGAATGAAAGAGTGCTTGCCTCATGGCGGTTTATAATAACAGTGAGCCCATTATACAGATTTGACTCCGGAGATGCTGGGGGTACACTCTGTAATCTCAGTGTGATCAGTTCCTTGGGGTAGAGTCCAGGAAAACACAGCCATCCTGTCTCAGAACATGAGTTTTCATTTAATGTTTTTTGGCTTGTAGATGCCTTCAAGTCTCTAAGGGATACTGTAGGTGTCTCCCCTCCTAGAAGAACATTTTTATGCACAGTTTCAGAGAATTTATTTATATCCATTAAAGGCCCCAGACTAAGAGCTTCTTCTCCCCAACTTAGATTAATCCTAAGGTCTAAGAAATCATGCTAAAGATAATCAGATTAACTGACAGAATCCATGGATGAATAGTTAGAGGGAATTCTAAGGCGGTAAGACATGATAATAAATATACACAAACAAATACACAAATGAAAGAAAATTAAGCTTTTTGACTATGCCTAAGCACATCACTATAAATGAGCTGTTGTGATGTCTTTCTCACTGATGATGCATGCTCCTTATAGAACTACAGAAAACCAAACAGAATAAGAAGTTCTAGTCCCCCCACCGAGAGCAGCCTTTAGTTACGGCGTGGAGCCCTCTCCCTTTATCCTTCCTTTACTGTGTGTTTTTTTAGTAGACTGCTTTTTCAAATTTATAATGGTTCATTCTTAAAACTGTCTGTACTAGAAACTCTGAGTTTTAATGCCCCCAGCTCAGACCCCTGTGACCTTTCAGGGTCACAGTCCTTAAGAATCTGGGCTATTAGGTCAATTTAACTCCAGGTTATGCTCAAAATGAGAGCTTCTCTCCAGGCGACTCAGAAACCTCTTGTGTAGGAGAGGAACGTATCTCCTCCCGTTGGTTATTAATTAATGAGCAACTTCAACCTGGGAAGGAGTTTGGTTGTAATCAAAGTTCAATAAACTTATCTAAAAACTGGCAATCAGATGTATTCGTAAGTACATTTCCTCAGTTGCCTTAAATCCTTTTTGAAATGAAGCTGGGAAAAAATCACTTAAAAAAAAAAAAATACAGGTACATGATATTTCTTTACCCTCTGAGTGTTGTCCCTTGATAGCGAACCTGTGCCGAGCAGATATGCTTAAGCTAACATTCAAATAAACTTGGGATTTCAGAGCCATCATAACCGATTTCTCTGTTCCTTTCCCAGGCACCTCTGTGAGCGTATCCACCTTTAATCTGGTTGCCATATCTCTGGAAAGATACGGTGCGATTTGCAAACCCTTACAGTCCCGGGTCTGGCAGACCAAATCCCATGCTTTGAAGGTGATCGCCATGACCTGGTGCCTCTCCTTTACCATTATGACTCCGTACCCAATTTATAGCAACCTGGTGCCTTTTACCAAAAATAACAACCAGACAGCAAATATGTGCCGCTTCCTACTGCCAAATGACGTCATGCAGCAGTCCTGGTAAGGCGGTGTGATGTTTATTTGTGTAATGCAACTTGCTATCGTTTGCAGTGTTTGTAAAAATGGGAATATATTGTCCAGAGTGACTGGAGGAGGTCTGTGCCCAGGAGACACAGGTTATGAGAAGGATTATGCTAACTTCTTTTTAGGATAACAGTGATAGCAAACACTAAAGTGCTCTGTTTCAAAGGTCATGTACATATGAATCCAATTAATTCCCTCAAAACCAGGCAGGGTAGGTACTGTTATTTTCCCCATTTTGCAGATGATGAAACATGGAGATGAAACACAGAGACATGGAGAGGTAAGATGAGTCGCTCCAAGTCACAAAACTAGAAGATACAGAGTCTATGCAGAATCCCTCTGGATGGTCTAGTGGGGAGGAGGGACTGAAGGGCTAGGATCTGAAGAGCTATGATTTTTCTAAGAACTGAAGATAAAGCAGAGAATGAGTCCCAAGTCCTGTGCATGTGTGTGTGGTGTGTGTGTGTGTGTGTTTTTAGACTACAGCTACGGTGCTGGCATAGAACACTTCACTAGAAATAAACAGGCGAGATTCTAAGACTTTCTTTGCTTACTAGCCGACTGACGATAGACAAGTTCAAGAGACATTACTGAGGTTCAGGTTCTTTATCTATGCAAGGATTTAATAATATAGTGTTTTTTTTTAATCTACCTCATTGGGTGGCTGTAAGATTCAAAGGAGAGCATGTGTATGAAAATGTCATTAAATATCTTTAAAAAATACAAATGCAGGGTATTATGTTTACTAATTCCAAGCATATTTTAGAATCAGGGAACTCGACATTCAAAAATGGCTCAAAATAGAGATAATCTCTTCTTTCTTTGCCTTCCTTTTTTTTTTTTTTCATTTCAACCAAGTAACACACACACAAAGTTATGTTGTAAATGAGAGAAACATTTCCAAGACTTGAAAAGGAATCTTATCAAAACATGTCCAATTGAAATGAGAAATGGCCCAGCCACTGTGAGCCTCTAACTATTTTATGGCCTGATCCTGTAACCTTACACATGCCAGACTGCAAAAATGATTTAGGGGCCAGACTCATAAAGGAGTCTGTGGGGCTTCAGGAATCAAACGTGTTTAGAGAAAGCACAGCTCTGCCCCACCACGCCCTAGAAGGAGCCCTCCACTGTGCCCATGGGGGAGAAATAGCCAGAAAACCCTATTGTACAAAACCTCAGAGGTCATCCATCATTCCTCCCTCTGCTTTGGATGGTTCTGTCGTTGTAAAGTCAACAAATAGTATATTGTCATGCTTAAGAGCACAGGTTCTAGAATTGTATTCCCTGGGTTCAAATCCCATCTTTGCCACTAGGTGTGTCTCTGGGTGAATGATTTAATCTCTGTAAATCTTAGTTTCCTCACATATAAAATAGGTATTATGATAACAGTACCTATCTCAAGGGTCCCTATGGGAGTTGAATCTAATGTTACATACATATATATGAGTTATTATTATATATATAATGCTTAGCCTAGTGGGTAGCACAGCAAGTCCTCGATGAATACAAGCTCTTATAAGTATTTATTTATGTTTTTGGTAAGCCTTACTGAGATTATTCACATACATTTTGTTGTTAATTTCTTATTGGTTTTACATGAAGCTTTGTTTCAAGCACAGAATCACACCAGCCTTTTCCAACTTAACTAGTTCTTCCTAAGAGACTTTATCTGAAGAGAGAGAAAGAGAGAGAGAGAAGTAAACAACTTCAAAAGACTGAACCTCCAGACATAGAATTTCCAAGGTTATGAAATATTAGTAATTAATGTGTTTGCTCAGACCAGTTAAAATGAAGATGAACCCTATTTATTCCACCCCATCCGAGTTTGAAATACTAGAGATGATGGTTATTGAATTTCTTTTCATTTTATT
Source organism: Mustela nigripes (assembly GCF_022355385.1). NCBI lineage: Eukaryota > Metazoa > Chordata > Mammalia > Carnivora > Mustelidae > Mustela > Mustela nigripes. Next base: position 223,644,635 of record NC_081557.1, on the reverse strand, counting down.
AGGCACACGTTCCTGTTACTCATCCTCTTTCTTATTCCTGGAATTGTGATGATGGTGGCGTACGGATTGATCTCTTTGGAACTTTACCAAGGAATAAAATTTGATGCTATCCAGAAGAAGTCTACTAGGGGTAACTATCTCTTTGCTGTATGTTTACGCCAAAATACCACAAAAGCTTGTTTCCTATAACTTAAATAGATAAACGCTCAGAGTGTATGTTGAGGATATTTTAAGGAGACTCTGTGTCATAAGGCACAGTCGCCAGACATAGTCTTCCTATTCCTTCATCTGTACAATGGAGAAATTGTTCCTCTCAAAACAGTACTGAATGGGACAAAATGACATAACCGACATATACCCAATTATTAGCTGAGGACCCTTGTGTCCCTTGCCGTCTGCTCTGTTGCATTCTAATGGACTCCTGTTTCCACAACCGAAGGGAATTGTAACTCTAATCCCCCATTGTAACTCTCTCCTCCCTTTCTTTGTCACCGTGCAGTTACAAAGCCCAGCTTCTTTCCACTCATTATAACCCACAAACCACTGAAATTTAGCCCTTTGTTGATATAACTTTTTGCCTTTCTCACTCCACGCTTTCACTCAGCTCTTCTACCAGAATTTACGTGTCTTGAGAGCTTCTTTGGTTTTGGTTGATTTTTGATCATTATCCAGGTTTCCCAGTAAAAGCATTCTCGAAGCTTACCAATCAAGCAGGAACCTTTCCCCTGAGAATGTGGGGAAAGAAAGAGTGTGAATATTCATTCTTTAGTCATTTTAATCCTTATAATTGATGTGCATAAAATACGTTTTTACTATATACTATGTATATGATAGATTATATATTATTGGGGTTTTTTTTTTTAAGATTTTACTTATTTATTTGGGAAAGAGAAAGCAAGGGGAGGGGTAGGGGGAGAGGGAGAGAATCTCAAGCAGACTCTGGTCTCAGTGCAGGGCCAAAGACCCAGAGATCAAGACCTGAGCAGAGGGCACCTGGGTGGCTCAGTGGGTTAAAGCCTCTGCCTTCGGCTCAGGTCATGATCTCAGGGTCCTGGGATAGAGCCCTGCATCAGGCTCTCTGCTTCCTCTGCTCTCTCTCAGAGCCTGCTTCCTCTGCTCTCTCTCTGCCTGCCTCTCTGCCTACTTGTGATCTCTATCAAATAAATAAATAAATAAAATTAAAAAAAAAAAAAAAGATCTGAGCAGAAACCAAGAGTTGGAGGCTCAAGCGGCTGAGCCACCCAGGCGCCTCACATTACTTTACTAGTTTTAAGCAACTTTCCCTTTGAAGGAGAGGAGTACTGTAGATCAGTACCTAACGATAGCAGAACAGGCCCAAGGAAGCCTTCTCCCTGCTTCAGTTCCAGTTTGGTTTGATCCCCTTGATAGAGGGGGGTCTGTCCCTTGTGAGCCGTCCCGACAATAAGCGATGTCACTTGCCGCTCTAGACAGGAAGCCGAGCACCGGCAGCAGCGGCAGGTATGAGGACAGCGATGGGTGTTACCTGCAGAAGGCCAAGCCCCGCAGGAAGCTGGAGCTCCAGCAGCTGTCCACACCCAGCAGCGGCAGGGTCAGCCGCATCAGGAGCAGCAGCTCCACGGCCAACCTGATGGCCAAGAAGCGGGTGATCCGCATGCTCATGGTCATCGTGGTCCTCTTCTTCCTGTGCTGGATGCCCATCTTCAGCGCCAACGCCTGGCGGGCCTATGACACGGCTTCGGCGGAGCGCCGCCTCTCGGGGACCCCCATTTCTTTCATCCTCCTGCTGTCCTACACCTCCTCCTGCGTCAACCCCATCATCTACTGCTTCATGAACAAACGGTTCCGCCTCGGCTTCATGGCCACCTTCCCCTGCTGCCCCAACCCCGGTCCCCCAGGAACGAGGGGAGAGGTGGGAGAGGAGGAGGAAGGCAGGACCGTGGGGGCCTCTCTGTCCCGGTATTCCTACAGCCACAGGAGCGCCTCGGCGCCGCCCCCCTGAGCCGGACCCGCCTCCCGCGCCACAGGAAGGAGTGGGCAGCGGTGGGGAGACAAGGAGGAAGATTCCATTACCAGTGGGAACTGTTCATGGTCTGCTTTTCATCCTTCATCCTGGTTCCAGGGGGACGCAGGCAGAGTAGGGCTGTGACTTCGTTTCTGGGCAGTTCAAGGCAGGGAATGCTTAGTAACACCCACCATCAGAAACACCTCAACAGGCCAGTCACAGGAGTCCAACAGGGCCCACACTACAAAAGGCAATGCCAAACACATGGTCCAGATGGAGATGTGGACCCTACTTAAGCTTTAGAAGTTTCTAGAACACCCAAGGTGGGCTCACACTCCCCCTAGTGACACCGCTTTATGCTCTACTTCATCTGCGGATGAAGAAGTGTGGAGCCTTGCTTTGCCCCTGGAGTGAGTCTATCATGTATATACTGTAACTACCCCTCTCATCATGACCACAAAAAGGCAACATGAACCAAATCCTCTTCTGGCCATTTTTCTGAAGCAAGACAACAGTCTGACTTTTTCTTTTGAGGTTGGTGAAGGCCATTATGGTGTCATCAAAACAGCATAAGGAATGTTGTTTTGATGAATTGGGAATTTATGTTTCTAAAAAGAAAACAGATGTGTGGCAAATAGCTGAGTGGAATGTTGTCTTCCCATAGTGAACATTAAGAGCCAGTAGGCATACAGAATTTTTTTTCTACTTTAATGACCTATATCGCTTAACTCCACCTTTATATGGCAATATGGGACGCCGTGGCCTCTTTGCCTCAATTTCTCATACTCATCTGGCACTGCCTCTTTCCCAGAAAGACTCCAGGTACAAAGGAAAGTTGTAACCTCTGTGTACCTGTCCAAGGGTGGAAACAGAAACATGTGTGGCCAGTCCCAGAAGAAAAACTGACATACTTGGATTCCATTCGCAAATAGCTTTGAAGGTCAAAGTTTTCTGTCCCGTTAAATTCAATCTATGTATTTGTCAGTAATTGTATTAATTTGTAAGTATGTTCTTTACATATAAATATATTCTTCCGTGTGTTTAAAAAAGGAAAAACAGTGAATGGGCGTTGGAATTCGGTAATTGTTATTTTACATTCCTTCACAACAGCTAGATTTCCATGTGAAATTTTCCTTACAAAATTAAGGTTGAAATATCTCTTCTCCAATTTAGAAATTTCAATTAAAATAAGACAGGAGCTATAAATTTAGATAGTAGGAAGTGCATTTCTAGAATAGGATTTATCAATGTGCTCTGCCAGCACTTCTGTCTTTTTCTTTCTTTTTTTCAGGACAACATTGTCTTGACCACTTAAATACTTTAACAGGCATTTTTGACACAAACAAGTGCGCGTGTTAGTGTAGGAATAAAAAAGGAAAGAAGGAGAGAAGGAAGGAAGGAAGACAGGGAAGAAGGGAGGAAATTCATAGTGTCCATACCTCCAAGCAACTGACAAGTGAGCTTTTCTTTTCCTGGCTTTCATGCAACTATGACTATCCACTGTGCCAGGCCTGATATTCTTCAGGATGCACAAAGGTTGGTGATTTCAATCATGAAAACAAAACAAAACAAAACAAAACTGGTGTGGAAAGGAGAAAGGGGAAGACCTTGGCAAGAGCGATCATGAATAGGGGAAGGGATGTTGTGTAACTTAATAAGATGTCAGCATCACCCTTTGATTTTTTGGGTGGGATGGCCATGTGCTAATAGACGAAAAATAATTGAGGACCTGACCATTAATTATAGGGGACTTTTCAAGCCAGGTGTTAGTTTTTCTATTTCTCAGGCTACAGTGTAATGTTAGCATTTATAACCAGTCATCTCAAATACTTCAAGGTAAAAATTCAACTGATTAAAGCACATACTGCTAAATGATCAAAGGAATAAGACATGAAATTGTCTCCATTATTTAAGTAAATTCTACAAAATCTACAATTTTCCTTCCAGAAGCAGAAGTCTTCCCCTTTGGCAGTGTTAACTTATACATAAAGATAAATTAGGCCCTCCCCCCATGACTGCGGGCTTCTGGAAGTTCCAAAGTTGTGTTAACCTTCACACAGGACTGCCAGATTTAGCAAATAACAATATGGGCTGCCCAGTTGAATTCTAATTCCAAATAAACAACAAATAATTTTTTTTTAGCAGGAGTATGCCCCATGCACTAACATACATCTTGTATTTTATCTGGCAACACTACTTTAAAATAATTTTTAAAGTACATAAAAATAGAAATAAGATTTCCTGGATACAGAACAATAATATACCTTCGTTCACTAAAATTCATTGCATGGTCTTTCATATAATAGAAGCTCATTTTAGAAAGACGAAAAATGCTATTAACTTTCAGAATCTGGGTCTGGCCTTTGGGAATGGTACTATCAACAGACTGATTTTACTCAAGAAACATTTTTATTAATATAAAGCTATTCTAGTACTTTGTTGACTCAACCGCCTTTATCTCATGCTGCAACGGATTCCTAATTTGATTTTGAACTAGAGGGGCCTATTACAGTGAAGAAAACTGATTCACCAAGTTCCTCGTGTTTTCTAGTGTTTTCGGGTAGCTTCCACACATCACCAGTGCGGTCAATCACAAATGTGTCCTTGATGTTTACTTTACCCACGTGTCCCCGTGGCTTCTGGCGCCCCGGTTACTGTGGTAATTTCGCAAGATAAACTGTGGTGGTGAATGAGCAATGCATGTATCCATATGTTGGTCTCACATGTTTGCGTATGCTTAACATGTATCTCCTCCATTCAGTTAAAATGTAATCGTGAGGCATGTGACAATAGCTGTTGAACTGCCCGCCTCCACTGTAATTCCTCCCAGTGTTTTGCCCAGCACTCTGCATACTGAGAGTGCTCAATAAACGTTGTGACTGGTTTCTGCTCTGCTTCTTATGCTTTGGGGGGCACTCTTTCCATCTACAGCAGTGATTCTCAACAAGGGGGCACGTTCTTGGGGGAGTATCCAGAACTTCTAGAGGGCTTGTCCCAACACCCAGGAGCTGGCTTTGTGAGTACCTGCTGCCATCTCTCCCTTCCCTGTGCTCTCTTCCTGGGTGTGTGTGTGTGTGCACGAGTGCATGTGTGTGTATGTGTGTCTGGGTGTATGCTTGTGCAAATGGAGATGTTATTAATGGGAGGATGTTGTGTCTGTGAACTGTGCTAGACACAGATTTTTTAAAAAGGGCTGGGCAGGGGCACCTGGGTGGCTCAGTGGGTTAAGCCTCTGCCTTCAGCTCAGGTCATGAACTCAGGGTCCTGGGATCAAGACCCGCATCAGACTCCCTGCTCAGGGAGCCTATTTCCCCTTTTCTCTCTGCCTGCCTCTCTGCCTACCTCTGTGATCTCTCTTTGTCAAACAAATAAATAAAATCTTTAAAAAAAAAAAAAAAAAGGAGGGGAGCTGGGCAAAGGACATCTAAAGTGGTCAAAAGTCATAGAAACAGAAAGTAGAAAGGTGGTTACCATGGGCTGGGGGAGCGAGCGAGGAGGGGGAGTTCGTGTTTAGTAAGTATGGAGTTTTTGTGTTGCAAGATGAAAAGTTCTAGAGATCTGTTGCACTACGATGTGAAAATACTTAACAGTCCTGAACAGTACACTTAAAAATGGTTAAGATGGTAAATGTAACATTATATGTTTTTTAGCTAAATAGAAAAGTGGGGGAGGGGGTGGTCTATCATATCCCCCCGATTTTGCTCTTCTCCGCCCTCATTCTCTTTAAGGAGAACAGCAAAGAACATCACAACAATCCTAATCCATGCTGAAGTGCCGTGCAGACTCCTTAGGGCTGTAAATATTATTAAAGCCCACTTGGTGTCCTTAAGCTTTTCCTTCCTAGCCATTGTTCCCCTGTATGTCCCCTCTGACAGCATCTCTGCTCCATCCCTCTGCTTCCTCACATGGACTCTCGATTCCAAATTTCCTAAACCAGCTCCCTCAGCAAAGGGCCAGCTGCATCTCACACAGCTTCTCTTAAAGCCCAGCCTGGGAGAAATCCTAGCTCTTTCTTGCCCAGGAAGAGAGTTCAGATGAGCACAAATTATCCAGCACCCATAGCACATACAGGTGCTCTTCGGGGTTTGGGGGATGAATGAATTAGTGAACGAACAAATATACTTGAATGGAGTTGTTCCTCAAGGCTAGTTCCCTCCTGGCCACTTGGGAGCGGGGCGGCAGGGGGAGCTTCTTGCACCGAGTATGTGGTGGTCTTCACAAGGGACAATGCTGATGGCAGCCACACTGTGTTTCTAGTCCTCCACGATGTGCATGAAATCCAGCTGATCCTGCATTCAGGTTCACTGACCATAAATGCCTCCTCTGTGGGCAAAGAAGATATACTCTGGACCACAAGTCCAGAATCCTGTGTCCCTATTATAGCCATCTTGCTTGCTCTGTGTGTGGCTCCAGAAAAGTCATACCACCTCTCTGGGTATCAGTTCCTTCATGTGCAAAATGGCAGGTTGTCGATCCCTGTCTGATACTGTGTGACTCGGTGGCTCGCAATTTGCTATGTCCTCTTTAATTTCATTCACTTCCCATTGACTGCAATTAGAGAAGCTCCATGACACCCAAGCACATGACCACCTCTGAGGAAGCCTTGACCTCTGGAACACCTCTGACGGAAGGCTGCCAGAGAAAGAAAGAACAGGGTCCACGCAGATATCTGCAAACCCTCAGCCCCTTCTAGGCCACAGCTGCCCACAGTTTCCCACATGTAGCTGTGGGCAGCTAGTCTTTGCAACATCAGCCCCGTTGCCATTGAAGTACAGGCATAAAAAACCACCCCTGATTCTTGGTTCTTTCCACAGTTTGGCAACTGTGGCCATTGCTGCTATGAACACTGGGATACAGATGGCCCTTCTTTTCACTACATATGAATCTTTGGGGTAAATACTCAATAGTGCCCTTCAACAGATGAATGGATAAAGAAGATATGGGGTCCATATATACAATGGAGTATTATGCCTCCATTAGAAAGGATGAATACCCAACTTTTGTATCAACATGGACAGGACTGGGAGAGATTTTGCTGAGTGAAATAAGTCAAGCAGAGAGAGACAATTATCATATGGTTTCATTTACTTGTGGATCATAAGGAATAACATGGAGGACATGGGGAGAAGGAGAGAAGTGAGTTGGAGGAAATCAGAGGGGGAGACAAACCACGAGAGACTGTGGACTCTGAGAAACAAACTGAGGGTTTTGGAGGGGAGGGTGGTGGGAGGTTGGGTGAGCCTGGTGGTGGATATTATGGAGGGCACGTATTGCATGGAGCACTGGGTATGGTGCATAAACAATGAATTCTGGAACACTGAAAAAAAAATTAAAAAAAAAAAGCCACTCCTGGGGCATCTGGGTGGCTCAGTGGGTTGAGCCTCTGCCTTTGGCTCGGGTCATGATATCAGGGTCCTGGGGTTGAGCCCCACATCAGGCTCTCTGCTCAGTGGGGCACCTGCTTCCCCCTACCCCGCCGCCTGCCTCTCTACCTACTTGTGATCTCTCTCTTTCTCTGTCAAATAAATAATTACAAAAAATCTTTAAAAAAAAAAAAAAGCCACTCCTGAGATAAATTTAGCCTAAGTAAGAGAGGACCAACACTGATTACAGCCCGCTCTATGCACTGCAGCAAGTCACTGCAGGTGACAGCAGGTGACAATAAACACTCATACAAGGGAGGAACGAATGTTTGCTATGCATTTAATTCTCAGAGCAAGGTGTGGCAGGCATCATGGTCCACATTTCACTGGTGAAGAAACTGTGGCTCTGAGAGGGTGGTGATGTGTCCGAGGTCAGGCAGCTAATAAATGACAGACAGGATGGGGCCGATTCTAATGCCACCAGGCTGCTGTGGAGATGAGGTGACAGCTAGTGGTTCAAGCAGTCAGTTGGCAGTTCTGTTTCTGGTGATGCTTTCCAGTTCTTAGTCCTTGTGCTGTGACGTCCCCAAGGAAGAGAGGTCCTGTCTGTGTCCCCCTCTTTCGCTCCCTCCGTGGACAGTGGTCCTTTCTCTGAGCTCCCTGAGTGGAGGATTTGAAAGCTGACTTTGCGCACAGTGACCTGGATACCCTGTGTTTATTTTAAGAAGAAAGATAGCACACTTTGCCACCTCACAGGGAAGCCAAGAGATAATGTCAGTAAACAAGCTTTCACCCCTTCGTGGATCATCGACATTATTAAGGCACATATATTTTCTCAGAATCATTGGAGAGAAGACAAACATGGGGCCAACTTATGCAGCAACCTGCATTGTAAAACTCCCCGCTCTGCCCATTCACCTGGTCCTTGTTTACCAATCAGCAAATGATTATTCCCTGCTGGGCATCACTAGGCTGCCCGGATGTCCCCCACAGCCCCAAATTCGTCATATCTGAGATGCAGTCCTTTGCCGTAACCCACAACGCTTCTCCCAGTTCGCTCTGCCTCCTCACGGTACCCTCACTCTCTCAGACCCTCAGGCTCAAAACCAGATTTATCCTTTACAAGGTGGTATCAGAAAGCAGTGGAGAATATGGACTCTGATGTCAGGGATATCTTGAATTCCTAACCCAGACCCAACAGCCCTCTGCAGGTGTGGGGTTGCAGGCCATTACGCAGGGCCAAGCATGCGGTCCTTATCCATAGTACTCAGTTCAGGGGTGTGAAGGATATTAGTGATACTAAATTTAAAATAATATTAAAGGATCTTAAAGGAAACTTTTTTAGACCCAGATTGTGGCTACAAACAGAAGTGACAAGTCATCCAACATTCCAAAAGGGCGACTCGCTGCAGTCCCATGATTTGCAAGGAGATAGTGAGACGTGTTCTAGAATACGTGTTTCTTCACCATTTTCCTGCTTATATGAACACAAAAGAAAGAAAGAGAGATTTCTTTGAAGAGTGTTTTAAGTTAAGTGCGTGGGGAATTCTGTGCCAATTCTCACCATAGAGCCGAGCAAGCGAGACTTCCAGAAACATTTGGAGACGGCAGAATTTGTGCCAGCAGGGAAAGCTGACATCTCATCCTTCTTTTCGTGGGACATCAGTTTGGGAAAAAGTTCCAAGGGAATTTGTATCTCCTAGATTCAGGTTTTGTTTCTTGGACCTCATGTTGTAAAAGCTTCAAGAAGAGTCTGGCGGGAACTGGGTTCCCAAAGATGGAGAGTGTCTCAGCTGGTTTGAGCTGCTCTAGCAATAATCCCCTAAACTGGGGGGCTTCTGCATCATAAATTTATTCCTCACAGTCCTGAAAGCTGGGAAGCCCAAGATCAAGGTGCTGGCTGGTTTGGTTCATCATGAGACCCTCTTTGTGGTTTGCAGAAGGATGCCCTCTTTGCTTCAAATGAGGGAGAGACTCCCTTGGGTCTCATCTTATGGGGGCACTAATGCCACTGGTGAGGGCTCCATCCTCATGCCCCGATTACCTTCCAAAGCCCCCCTCTTCCTAATACCCTTGTGCTGGAGATTGGGGTTCAACATGTGAATTTCATGGGAATCTTGGAATTTCAGTCCATAGCAGTGAGGAAAGAGGATCTGGTTCCATGGACACAGCAGACATCAAAGAGAATTGCCAGGTTTACTCAGTCTTGGGACAGCAAGCAGTCTTGGGAGCTGACTGGAGAATGCAGCACCTCCCTCAGAAAATCATGCGGTATTGGAGGAGCCCACATTATGCTGTTGGGGATGGGCTATGGTAAGGAAGGTGTAGAAGACTCTGAAAAAACAGGGCTGCCCCCCAGGGGAAAGAGCTAGCATTTGCACATCTGGCATGACAAAGGTGATTTGCCCACTGAGGAAGAATCACAAATGACCTCATTTTTGCCGTTTTACCATGTACCACCCCCCCCCACACACACACACCACCATACCTTCAAGAGGAGGAGACCGAGCAAGGAAGAGAGAAGAGACCACCAGCTTCTTCTTCCCTGGTTGCTGTCTCTTGCCTGGGACCAGTGTGACTTAGAGGAAATGGGAAAAGCTGCAAACTGGATGTGAGATAAAATGTTTGATTTGGGGGCGCCTGGGTGGCTCAGTGGGTTAGGCTGCTGCCTTCGGCTCAGGTCATGATCTCGGGGTCCTGGGATCGAGTCCCGCATCGGGCTCTATGCTCAGCAGGGAGCCTGCTTCCCTCTCTCTCTCTCTCTGCCTGCCTCTCCGACTACTTGTGATCTCTCTCTGTCAAAGAAATAAATAAAATCTTTAAAAAAAAAATGTTTGATTTGTGTCATATTCAATACCTAAAAGTTAAGATGTTCTAATGAAGGGAGAAAAGGGATGGGGAAGAGATGGGAAAGCTATGGGAGCTGTCAGGGGTCATCATGGTGTGGGCATGGGTGATCTAACAGATAGGAACTGAAGACAGAAAAATAAAGCTATTTCCCGACGGATCCAAATCTTTTTGTTGTTGTTGTTCATCAGTCTTATATTACACCCAGTGCGTATTACATCATGTGCCCTCCTTAATGTCCTTTACCTGTAAGGACCTATTTAGCCTGAGTGACTCCATCTTGGTTAAAAGCCGTTTTGCCGTTTGTGCAGTACAACTTAAAACTGACCCTGCCCCCCCCCCCCCCCCCCCCCCAGAGAAACTTACTCAGAAGCAAGTCTGGGAAACCAGTAAAATATAGTCAGCTAGTTCCTAATAACAGAGCCCAGAATACAAGGCCAGGTCGGCCAGTTCCTGATAACAGAGCCCAGAATACAAGGACGAGTCAGGCTAGGTGGAGACATCCAATCAGTAAAAGTATACATATTGTCTCTCTAACCACCAAAGAATGTAAACCCCGCCTTTAGGGCACCAAACTTGAGCGCCAATTTTGACCAGAGTAATAGGCTAGTTCAAACAACTACTATAGGGCAAATTGTAATTCAACTGGCCACCTGCGTGTGACCTAACATGACTATGCAACTTTCTCCGTGTGTTACAATCTCATTGGCCACCTATGTGTGGCCAGGCTTTTGCTCTCTAAAAGGTAGTCTGTAAGATGGGGAGGGGTCGCCCTCTTCGGAGGCGGCCCTGACCTGTCAGTCAATCATTTCTTGAGCCTGTAAGCTGGGGGTGGTTGCTCTCTTCAGAGACGGCCCTGACTGGTCAGTCTGACTTCTAATGCTTAGCATAGAATAGAGCTTTGCATAACTTGAACTTTGTTTCAGTCTCGTTCCCCTGGCCAATCAGTCTGACTTCTAATACTTGGCATAAAATAAAGCCTTAAATAACTTTCACTTTGTCTCAGTCTCGTTTCGTTTAATAATGGACCTAACATTACCCAATTACCCAATTACCCCATCCCTCCACCCCCTTCCATCCAGCAGCTCTCAGTTCGTTTCCTGTGATTAAGCCAAATCTTTCAACACATGTGCTACACGTCAAGGGCATCTGGCAGAGAGGATGCACATAGGGAACGATAGCCATCATAAGGGATATCTAACACACCTGTATCTGTTATTAGCCCAGTCTGGCTGCTATATTGAATTGTCATTGAGAACAGTCTAATCAGAATTACCTCTGTACTTAATCACCCCAAAAGCCACAGTAGCTGTTCAGCTGACCTCTCAACCCCTAATTCTCCTCCCTCCATTTCACCGCACGCTCCCATTGCCTTAGCCTGGCTTCAAAGTCCCCAGCAACTGAGAGTTAACCCTGCTTCCCAACTTCCTTCCTTATCAGTCAGGACCATTTTCGTTCTGGAACAGAATGATCTGCTTTTCTCCAAACATCTTCTGGCACTCATGCCTCCCCCAATTTGCCACATGCTCCCTTTCTCTTTAGCTCTTCCTGATAAAACCCTATCACTCTTCATAGCTCAGCTCACGTATTATCTTCTCCAGAAAGCCTCCAAAATCTTCAATTGGAAAGGATTTCTCCCTTTTCTGAGCTCCCATAACACTGCCCTTGTATCCTTTTAGTTGTCCAACAAAAGCTTGTTTCCCCTACCCTGCTCTTCACTGCTTGCATTATATACAGGCAGGAATGGTATTATGTCCAGGGGCGGGGAGGGGGGTGGAGTAAATCACCATAAATCATGGTGGAGATACAGTAGACATGACAAGTTCTTTCTCTTTTGCTAGTTGTTGGTTTAGGGGGAAGTCTGGGTCTCAGTTCTCACAAGGAACATTTAATGATGTCCATCCAGTTAAAAAAACAACAACAAAAAAAAAAAAACCTTAATGTGCAGTAAAAGTTTGCTGATTTCTATGGTACCATGACTCCCACCATGGCCAATTTCAAGTTACCAGTGAGACATTATTGGAGATGTGCAGTAGCACACCATTTTAGAGTATTTCCACCATTCCAACACAATGACATCCAGAGCATAGATAATAGCTAAGTGTAGTAAAATAATTAGGAAGTGAGGTATTTTGGGTGTTTATTACCATATTTCCTGAAAATTTAACAATTGGCTCCTGCAAGCCAATAAAAGCCTAGTCTAACACACCACTGGTTCTAGCCAATTGCTATAAACATGCTTGTGTCCAGGGCACCTGGGGGGGGGGGCTCAGCAGGTTGAGCCTCTGCCTTCAGTTCAGGACCAGATCTCAGGGTCCTGGGAGAGAGCCCCTGGGGTTGAGCCTGCTTCCTCCCCCCAACCTCTCTCTGCCTGCCACTCTGCCTACTTATGATGTCTGTCTGTCAAATAAATAAATAAATAATCTCTAAAAAACAAAATGTTTGTGTCCTCTCAAAATTCATACGTTGAAATCTAAGCCTCAGTGGGATGGTATTTAGAAGTGGGGTCTTTCTATGACCCAGCAATTGCACTACTGCGTATTTACCCTAAAGATACAAACGTAGTGATCCAAAGGGGCACGTGCACCCGAATGTTTATAGCAGCAATGTCCACAATAGCCAAACTATGGAAAGAACCTAGATGTCCATCAACAGATGAATGGATCAAGAAGATGTGGTATATATACACAATGGAATACTATGCAGCCAACATGGATGGAACTAGGGCGTATCATGCTTAGCGAAATAAGTCAAGCGGAGAAAGACAACTATCATATGATCTCCCTGATACGAGGAAGTGGTGATGCAACGTGAGGGCTTAAGTGGGTAGGAGAAGAATCAGTGGAACAAGACGGGATTGGGAGGGAGACAAACTATAAGTGACTCTTAATCTCACAAAACAAACTGAGGGTTGCTGGGGGGAGGGGGTTTGGGAGAAAGGGGTGGGGTTATGGACATTGGGGAGGGTATGTGCTTTGGTGAGTGCTGTGAACTGTGTAAACCTGGCGATTCACAGACCTGTACCCCTGGGGATAAAAATATATGTTTATAAAAAAATAAAAAATTTTTTAAAAAAAAGAAGAAGTGGGGTCTTTGGGAGGTGATCAGGTCATGAGAGCAGCACCCTGATGAGTGGGATTGGCACCCTTGTAAAAGAGACCTCAGAGAGCTCCCTTGCCTTTTTCACCATGTTGAGGACACTTGGCTATTTAGGAACCAGGAAGTAAGTGCTGACTGGACCTGAATCCACCAGCACCTAATCTTGGACTTCTCAGTCTCTAAAACTGTGAGAAATAAACGCTCGTTGTGTGAGTCACCCAGTGTATAATACTTTTGTTACAGAGGCTGGAATGATACCAAGGAAATGCAAGAAGAAATCTGCTTGGGGGTTCTTGATTTATTGGTCAGTTTTTATTGCATTTGCTTCAATAACAAAAATCTCTAAATCTGGCACAGAACATCAAATATGCAGGTTTTCAAAACATGTTTGATGAATGAAACCCTTACCTCTAAAAAAAGTATTTGGACTAAATTAGTGGTTTCTAAATTTAACACAGAGAAACTTCTCTTTCCCCCCACCCCCAGGAAATTCTGTTTGGAAGCCCAAAGAGGAAAGAGATAATATAGTTGTTCTAGTTGAAGGAACAGGGCTCTGAGACACTTTCCTGAAATCTTAGTGGAACCCCCTGGGTTCCACAGAACATAGTTTGAAAACCACTAATCTAGCTCCATTCTAGGACTAATAAACTACAGTCCTAGGATCTATAATATATCCGTCAATATATCAAGACTAGCCAGTGACTTGAATAAAGCTCAGCCTCACAAGTTCAAGGCCTCACCTTCCAGACTTACTGTGCCCTTGGCTTTGTTGAGTGAATAGACCACTTTCCATGAGGCTCTCCATTACAAGTGCTTTCATACACCATGCCAGCCCATCAGCCCCTTCCTGTGTGGTTTCCTGCCAGAGATGCCTTGCTCCAGCATGTGCTGGCTGGGGCCTGCGGCTCATGTCTCTCCTACCTCAGAACAACTCTTCACACCATTTAAGACTCAGACTTTCCCCGGCTGGCCTGTCCAAGCAGCCATTCCAGGGCTCCTCAAGCCAACTGAGATGACTGAAGTTTCCCCATCTTCCCAGCTGAAAAGTAAAGGCCCTAACGAGGTTCTATCCCCGCATCAGAGGACTGTGGATGTCATAGTTTCAAATCTCATCTGGGAGGATTAGCCATCTCTGACCGAAAGTCTACCCCGACCTCCCACCCCTCAGTGCTGAGGTGAGTTTTCCGAAGGTTCCTCCCACAGGGCTCTTTATGACATGCTCTCAAACCCTTCCACAGTAGCAATGGTGTGCCCCTTCTGGGTTTTGTGCAGCCAGGATCTCAGGCCCTGATTTATGCCACTCACATTTAGCAGGTAGAAGAGAAGCAGCCCCGCATGTGGAGGCACTCTGGTCAGGAATACGAGAAACTTCCCCATGGGTCATGGCATGCAGCTGGGAGGAAACCCTGGGGGCAGTGCATCCAACATGTCTCCTGTCAGGGGCTGCATCATAGCCCTCTAAAATTCATACATGAAAGTCTCAACTCCCAGGACCTCAGAATGCAGCTGTATTTGAAGAGAGGGCCTTTAGGGGCGCCTGCATGGCTGCCGGTTAAGCATCTGCCTGTGGCTCACGTCATGACCTCAGGGTCCTGGGATGGAGCCCCACATCTCTCTCCTTACTCAGTGGGGGGCCTGTTTCCCCCTTTCCCTCTGCCAATCCCCCTGCTTGTACTCTCTCTGTCTCTCTCTCTCTCTCAAATGAATAAATAAAATCTTTTTAAAAAAATAAAGAGGTGATGAGATTAAAATGAGGCCATCTGGGGAGATGCTAATCTGATCTGACTGGTGTCCTAAGGAGACGAGACATGCAGAGAGCCACCAGGAACATGACAGCACAGGAGACGTAAAGAGGCAGCCATGTGCAAGCCTCCAACAAAACCAGTGCTGCCGGGACCTTGAACCTGGACTTTCAGCCTCCAGAACTGTGGGGAAAATGAATTTCTGTTGTTTAAGGCACGCTGTCCGCGGCATTTTGTAGTGGCAGCTGGAGCTGACTAATCCATCTCCCTCCCCGGCGAGGGCAGTGCTCAGAGGGCCACTCTCTTTCCCGTAGCCCAGAACCAGCCCAAGCTGGCCAGAGAAGAGGGAGCCTCCCCACTGGACAACAGCCCCCGCAGTGGACACCAGCCAGAACCCCCCCGGGAACCAGGGCTAAATCCTTCCACCTGCTCCCAGATCTTGTCTCCCTCAACTGCTCTTTCCCACTTGGGCTCTAATTTCATCCCTCAAGCCCAGAAGCAGCAGCTGTGATAAGAAAACAGCTGGTGGGGGGATAAATAAACTAGATGGGCAAGTGATGGGTTTCCAGCCCAGAGGAAAAATTCTCTGGGTTGGGGCCAACAGCTCCCAAGACCTACTTCAGCAGGTGTTCTCCTGGGCGCCTTCCAAGTGTAAGGTCACCAGAGAAAATACAAGAGGCCACTTGAATTGGAATTTCAGATTCCCAATGAATAGCATTTCCATAGAAGCACGTTCCATGTAACGTTGTATTTTTATTTGCTGCAACTGGCAACCCTGTCCAGGAAGTGTTGTTGGGGAGGTGCTGGGGGCGGGGAAGGAAGGTCAGGAAATTGAGAGAAGAGAATCAAACAGGCTGTGGCTCCACACCCCCAGAGGAGAGGGCAGGCATTGGCACATAGTAGGTGCTAAACCAATTCAGGAGGAAGGGAGGGAGTGCCTCACGGTGATGTGTCCCTGGTGGGTCCCAGATCCGCAGCCCCTGATCTGGAGTTGAGGCAAAGAAGCCGTGTTGTCTTCTGTTGCTGCTGTAACCAATTACCACAGACTTTGTGGCTTGAGATAACACTAGGAAAGTATCTTACTGTTCGAGAGGTCAGAGCCTGAGATGGGTCTTCCTGGGCTAAAATCAAGGTATCTGTGAGACTGTATTCTAGGGGAGAATCCATTTCTCACCTTTTCCAGTTTCTTTTTTTTTCCCCACTTTTTTTTTTATTATGTTCAGTTAGCCACTGCACAGTACATCATTAGTTTTGATGTAGTGTTCAATGATTCACTAGTTGCATATAACATCCAGTGTTCATCACAAAACGTGCCTTCCTTAGTGCCCAGTCATCCCACGCCCCCCAACCTCCCTTCCCCTCTGAAACCTTCCATTGGTTTCCCAGAGTCCATAGTCTCTCATGGCTCATCTCCCTCTCCAATTTCTCCCCCTTCAGTTCTCCATCCCTTCCCCTGTGGTTCTCTGTGCTATTCCTTATAGTCCACATTTGAGTGAAACCATATGATTGTTTCTCTGCTTGACTTACCTGACTTAGCATCATCCCCTCCAGTTGCATCCATGTTGATGCAAATGGTAGATATTCATTCTTTCTGATAGCTGAGTAATATTCCATTGTATATATGAATCACATCTTTTTTTATCCATTCATCTGCTGAAGGGCCTCTTAGCTCCTGCCACAGTTTGGCTATTATGGACATTGCTGCTGTGAACACTTGAGTGCATGTGCCCCTTCTTCTCACTACATCTGTATCTTTGGGGTAAATACCTAGTAGTGCAATCGCTGGGTCATAGGGTAGATCTTTTTTTAATGTCTTGAGGAACCTCCATCCTGTTTTCTGGAGTGGCTGTACCAGCTTGCATTCTCACCAACAGTGTAAGAGGGCTCCCCTTTCTCCACATCCTCACCAACACTTGTTTCCTGTCTTGTTAATTTTTGCCATTTTAACTGGTGTAAGATGATACCTCATTGTGGTTTTGATTTGTATCCTGCCGCATTCCTGAAAGAACAGCCTTTGCAGTATCCCATTGGTTCTGGACCAATGTGTTTTCATTCTCATTAGTTTCCATGACTTGTTTAAGTTCTTCCTTTTTTTCCTGGTTGACCCAGTCATTCTTTAGTAGGATGTTCTTTAACTTCCACATGTTTGAATTCCTTCCAAAATTTTTTCTTGTGATTGAGTTCCAGTTTCAAGGCATTGTGGTCTGATAACATGCATGGAATAATCTCAATGTTTTGGTATCAGCTGAGACCTGGTTTGTGACCAAGTGTGTTATCTATTCTGGAGGAAGTTCCATGTGCATTCAAGAAGAATGAGTATTAGGTTGTTTTAGGGTGGAATGTTCTGTACTTATCTACAAAGTTCATCTGGTCCAATGTGTCATTCAAAGCTCTTGTTTCTTTGTTAATTTCTGCTTAGATGACCTGTCCATTGCTGAGATGTCTCCTAATATTAATGCATTATTATCAATAGGATTCTTTATTTTGGTTGACAGTTGGTTGCTTTCATGTTGGGGGCATAGATACTTAAAATTGCTAGATTTTCCTGTGGGATAGACCCTTTAAGTATGATAAGAGTGTTCCCTTACATCTCTTACTACAGTCTTTGGCTTAAAAATCCAATTTGTCTGATATAAGAATTGCTACCCCAGCTTTCTTTTGAGGTCCATTTGCATGGTAAATGGTTCTCCATCCCCTTACTTTCAGTCTGGAGGTGTCTTTAGGTTCAGAATGAGTCTCTTGTAGCCTGCATAGCTTTTTATCCAATCTGAAACCCTGTGCCATTTCATTTTTCAGGCTGTTCATGTTGAGAGTAACTATTGAAAGATATATTGCCTGTGAATTTCCTGTTTCTGTAGATTATCTCTGTTACTTTCTGGTCTATGTTACTCTTGGGGTCTTTTTTCTTTTATAGAACCCCCACTCCAACTGGCTTGCTGGTCACATATCCTTTTACTTTCTGCCTGTCCTTGAAACGCTTTGTCTCTCCATCCATTCTGAATGACAGCCTTGCTCAATAAAGTATTCTTGGTTGCATGTTCATCTCATTTAGTACCCTGACTTTGTCTTGCCAGCGCCTTCTGGCTTGCCACGTCTCTGTGGATGGGTCTAATGTTATTCTGATGCTCCTCCCTCCATAGGTAAGCCATCTCTTCCCCCTAGCTGCTCTCAGGATAGCTGCCTTGGTCCTAAGATTAGCAAGTTTTACTATTATATACTGGGGCATTGGTCTATTTTTATTGATCTTGGGAGGGGTCCTCTCTGCCTCTTGAACACGGATCCTTCTTTTCTTCCCCAGATTTGGTAAGTTCTCAGCTATGGTTTGCTCAAGTATACATCCTTGCTTTCTCTCGTTCCTCCCCCTCACGGATCCCAATAATTCTGACTTTGGAATGTTTCATGGTGTCATTGATCTCTCTCTACTTCTGATCTCATGAGCTTGTAGTTGTTTATCTCTAACATTTTTGACTTCCTTCCTTTCTATCAACTTATCTTTTAGATCACTAATTCATTCTTCTTTCTCATTTAACCTGGCATTCAGAGTATCCAGTTTAGACAGCATCTCCTTCACAGCATTTTTAATTTTAGTGACAGCAGCATTCTGTCACTACATTCTGCCCTTCGAGATTCTATACTGTCTATACTGCTAATACTTTTCTTAAACCTAAATAGCAACTTTATAAATGTTACTCGGAAGTCTTTTTCTGACATCTTCCCTAGATCCATATCCATGAAGTCTGTGGCAGAGGCCATTGTCTCTGGTTCTTTTCTTCATTGGGAGTTCCTCCTCCTAGTCATTCTCTTGAGGGATGTTGAGGTAATGTACAGAA
Organism: Mustela nigripes; assembly: GCF_022355385.1. NCBI lineage: Eukaryota > Metazoa > Chordata > Mammalia > Carnivora > Mustelidae > Mustela > Mustela nigripes. The sequence continues at coordinate 223,625,770 of NC_081557.1, read as the reverse complement.
TCCAAAATATCAACCATGACTCAGACAAGATGAACCTGAGGAAAATCTCGAGTGGCGGAAGCCACCACTCACCCTCCGTGGAGTTTTTCTGCATGTAGAGATCCAAATAGATATTCTTACATCTCACGCTGATTTCTTCGGTGTTCGGGATGGTTTAGTAGATATCCAGATCAATTCAGGGGACCAGTGGTGGCAACAAGGTTCCCTACTCCTCTACCATCTTGCCTCTGTCCTCCTACTTGCGGATAATTAAATTCTCCCTTTTCCAGTTTCTTAAGGCCATCTGCTTTCCTTGGCTCTTGACTTCTACACATGTGAGATGCCAGCAGCTCAAATTCTTCAAACCCCATCCCCCTCTCTCCGGCTTTCATGGTCTCCCCTCCCCTCCTTCTCATTTCTCCCTCTTCTGGTCCAGCTAGAGAATGGTAACACACAGGAAGTCCCATCTGAGACACATGCCTTCACTGGCCTCGTTCAGAACAGGGACAAGAACCCATCAAAGGAAGTCCCTAATAGAAAACTGAGTCCCCAGTGGGGAGCTGAGCAGGTGCCAAGGACTTCTGGCAAATTCTGGGAAGTGCAAAAGTGCTACCAGACCAGGAACAAAATTCATCAGGGAGTAGTACATGGGAAGCATGAGTGTATGGGGGGGGGGGGGCAGCTTCCAGTGACAGAGGCACCTACACCTGTGCCTAAAGAAGGAAAATAAGGCACAGGGCACATTCACACAGACACAGCAGTTTGGCCTTTGCCATTCTAAGCTCCCAGATGCCACTGTACCCTACCCTCGGGAAGGGTAGATCTTCATAACCTGGGTATAAGTGATGTCACTTTCCCTGACCAAGGCAGTACTGCAGGGATTCCCTGGTAAAAAGTGGAGGGAAAAACGTGTTCTCAAACATTAGTTTGTAGAACATGGGATAAATTCAGATTCCTGGGCCTCATCCTTAGGGGCTGGTGTGGGGCTCAGTAATATACATTGTTAATAAACTTCCCCAGTGGTATTTATGGGATGGCTCATATGATGTACTTTCAGAATCTCTGTTCTGGAGCTTTCTGTTCTTTAGGTTTGACTCCCTGTTGACCTCACCGCAGGCCCTTGCCCATGAGCCGCTGTGGGGCAGCTGAGTCACAGGCTGGGGCTGACCAAGAGGTGATGTGAACAAAGGCAGAGAAAGAATCTTCTGTAGACATCTGACCCCCACCATTGGACTCCCTGCCATCTGGCGCTTGCCAGGAGACCCCCCCCCCAGCCTCCGAGACCCCCCACTCCCTCCCCACCTGCACCCTCTACCGCTCATGGGGAGAGTTCTAGGCGGCATTGTCGGACATCTGCAAACCTTGCTTGCTGTTCCTGTCTCCGCGCTTCCGTCCAAAGTAGCGGCGGCGCAGGCCTAATGCCCTCTGAATGCGTCCAGTGTCCTCTGCACAGGGTTTGCCCAAGACAGGTGTGAATGACACTGACGCGCCCCCACACCACTTGAACAAAAGCCCAGATAGAAATGGATCCCATGGGATAGTTGGATCATTTTCTCTGCCCCGCCCCCTGCTATTTCAAAGGTGAATTCCGCAGGCTCTTATTCCCCACAAAACTGGGAAGTTAGTGTTATTATGTTTTCTTTCTGAGGCTCCTTCACATCCCAGGGACCTACTGGGAATGCGTGTGACCTCACCCCCCTTGCTGCCCGCCCCCCAGTGGCCCCTGCCAGGCAGCCGGCAGGGCGGGCTCCTGTGCCCTCTCCCACTGGGTGAGTCTTCACAGTGTGAACTGGGTCCTGCTCATTCACAAGGGGCTGGGATGGGTGTCAGGCATGCTGGTCTCACCGATCATAACCAAGGACCAGTGTCACCAGAGGAAGAAAAACACTGCCCCTGTGTCCTGCAGCCCCTGACGGTTCCCACTCCTCTTCCTTCTCTGGGTGGGTGCCGAGCCGGGACACAGCACAAAATAGAAACCAAAGGCCAGAGGCTCTGCGCATGTGCACTCGGGGCACACGGGTGTTTCGGCCTGCTGTTGTCAGTTTTGATCTGTCAATTTCTTACTTTTTTTTTTTTTTTAAGATTTTATTTATTTGTTTGAGAGGTCACAAGTAGGCAGAGAGTTAGACAGAGAGACAGAGAAGAGGAAGCAGGCTCCCCGCTGAGCAGAGAGCCCGATGTGGGGCTCGATTCCAGGACCCTGAGATCATGACCTGAGCCGAAGGCAGAGGCTTAACCCACTGAACCACCCAGGTGCCCCTCAATTTCTTACTTTTACCTTGGCAATAACAAATTACATTTATTAACTATGAAAATAACCTTTATCATTGAACTTCTTGTGGAAAAGATAATCTCATTGGAGTCACACTGAAACTCCAGTTTCTGGTCTTTTTACCCCTCATTTTGAGAAATTCAGGGATCCTTATTTGTTGTGCCCCTCCCCAGGGGCACCTAAAGACGGGGCACCTGGGTGGCTCAGCTGGTTAAGCATCCGACTTCAGTTCAGACCATGATCCTGGGGTCCTGGGATCAAGTCCTGCATCATCTCCCTCCTCAGCAGGGAGACAGCTTACCTCTCTGGTCCTCCCCCTGCTCATACACTCTCTCTCTCTTCCAAATAAATAAAATAAAAATCTTAAAAAAAAAAAAAAAAAGGCCTAGAGAAGGAAATGGAATCTTATCAATTTTAGCCCGAAGAAATAGGGAAGTAGGGCCTGGAGTCCTGGTATTTGGGGCGAGTGGTGGAAAGGGGAGGAGTAGTGAGGAGAAGGGAATCCTTTGCAGACTATAATTACAATGCATGAAAGGGTTAACATGACCCAAAGACCCTGAGCACCATTTGGGAGTCAAGGTCCTAATTCTGTGAGAACCAGTAAAACTGAAAGGGAGGCACATTGTGAGGTTGTCAAAATGGCCTTCAACCCCCAGGTTGCCTGGGGAAGTCTCAGTCGTCATTCAGCAGATATACTTTCTCTTGACACCACCAGCTCCTCCATGGGAAGCATGCACTTTCCTGTGCCCTTGATACTGGGATCGACCGTGTGACTCACTTTGGCTGAAAGAATCTGGGAGAAGGACAGTGATCGTGAGTAAGTTTTGAGCCTCAGACCAAAGGAGCCCTGAGTGTTTCCGTTTGCTCTCAGTTTGCTGCTCATCCAAGAAAGATGACAGACTCAAAGGGAGATCTGGAGCCAAGATTAGCAGAGCCTAGCATGGATCAGCTGAAACCAAGCTGAACCAACAGACACCTGAGCAAAAAAATAAATGCTTAACATACATCACTGAGTTTTGGATGATTTGTTATGCGGCATTACTATAGCAATAGCTGACCAACACAGAGCTCTTTCCTTGTCGCCTACCACCAGTAGGCGAACCAGTAAAACTGAAAGGGAGGCACATTGTGAGGTTGTCAAAATGGCCTTCAACCCCCAGGATGCCTGGGGAAGTTTGTCTGTCTCCCCTCCTTGGTCCTCGGTCTTCTCCCAATCAAAATCTTTCAGCCTAAAAGTTCTGAAGTCAATCTCTCACCTCTTAGACTGAGTTTCAATTACAGACTCTCACCTCCCAAATGTATGTGTTTTTTGAGTGACTGTCTTTTTGTGGAAAGAAAGGCTTTGATATAAGATTTCAGGAATCAGCTAGCAGGTCAGAAAGGCATTTACAAATGGGGGACACTTTTTTGGGGGGTCTCCTGATTTGGAGAGGAAAGGCTTAGAATACAGAAAGAAGGGCTTGGTAAAAGCTATGCGTCTATTTCATTCTATCATTTGCTCTGAAAAAGTTGAAGAACGGGTTGGCAATTCTAGCTGCGTGTATTAGGACCTCTCCTCCTCCCCAGTCCTCCCAGAAAGTTTGGCCAGGTCCCCAGTCCAAATGGCAGCATGTGTTTGGGAGGATGATTAATGTTAGCACAGGGCTCCAGAGAATCTCTCAGGGCCCTTTTGTTTATTAAATATAAAATCCATGTTTAAATATAATGTCAAGGGTATGAAATGGACCAAAATGATCCAAGACAGACTGCCAGCCGGCCTAACCTTTAATAACTACATGTGCTTTGAGTTTTGACTTCTGGGCTAAAAGCCCTTAAAGGTTTCCCAGGAAGGCTCAAACTACTCAAGGAAGAGGTCAACGGACACCAACGGACACCATCTATTTCTTTCATCCTCTGTTCTTCATGGCAAAGGCTGTAGCTTTCACATCGCAGATAAAGCACATAGTTGGGTCCAACTCATGATCCATAGAAGGTGGCCGTTCCTGACTGCTCGGTGTGGGCTGGAGAACACAGCTCTGTTCTGCCATGGGACCCACACTCTATGTTCATTCATTCACTCCTTTAGCAACGAGTTATTGAGAACCTCTGTGCCGAGCCCCGCTCTGGTACCTAGAGACACACGAAACACAGACAATGCTCAGGTTCCCTGTTTAGGTCCTGGAGGTGTGGAGACAGGCAGCTCGTGAGTAAACACATAGTGGTTTGGTACTAAGAACTATGCGGGAAACAAAACAGGACAATACGGTGCATGTAGGTGAAAGGTGGTGCCTTACATCAGGTCAGGTGGTCAGGGAACAACGGGAGCAGAGGCTCCCACATTGCTGACCTTGGGACCAACACTACCACGAGTACTTCATGTATATTCGCTCATTCAAGCCTCCTGGCAACGATGGGGGAGGCACTGTTCCTGCCCTTTCACGAATGAGAAAGCTCTTGCTCAGGGAGCAAGTAGCATGCCCCGTATCACAGAGCTGGGAAGTAGAGGGGCTGGGAGGGAGGCCTGGTCTTGTGGAGACAGTCCGCACTTTCACCTGCTATGCCACATGCTGCCTCACGGAGCAGGTGACCAGGTGACATTAGAGCTGAAACCTAAGTCAGAGGAAGGGGCCGGCCACATCAGGATCTGGGGAGGAGTGTCCCAGATGAGGGGCTGAGATCACTGCCGTCTCCTAGGCGAGAGACGAGGAGACATAAACCAGGCTGACAGGAAGGGACACGATGACAAGTGGCAGTTTGGGATCTGTTTTCACTCTTGGTGTCCTTTTCCATTTCAACATGATTTGTCCTGCTAAACTCCAAGCTCCACGAGCACCAGCACCTCATCTGTTCTACTCATCTTAGATCCTACTGCCTCGTACAGGGCCAGGTTTATAGATATATTTAGTAAATTTTTTGGATTAATGAATTAGTTTAATTAATTAATGAACACAGGGGGCCACCTGGGTGGCTCAGTCAGTTAGGCATCCAACTCTTAGTTTTGGCACAAGTCATGATCTCCAGGTCATAAGATCAAGGCCCGAGTCGGGCTCTGTGCTCAGTGGGGAGTCTGTTTAGAAATTCTCTCTCTCTCCCTCTGCCCCTCCACCCTCCACCCTCTCAAATAAATAAATAAATAAATCTTTAAATTTTAAAAAAATTAATAAGCATCTGATCGTTAAACTGATCATCAGATCAGGCAGGTGTTGATTTGAATCCCAAATCCTTCACCTGGTAACTGTCCCACTTTGGTTAAGTTACTTACTTAATATCTCTGATCCTCACTTTCATTTTCTGTACAGTAGGAATTAAAAGACGATCACAGGGTTGGGTGTCAAGAGCATTAAATGAGATAGCTTTTGTAGAGCACAAGACCACCAGAGGACAACCCTATGGAAATGGTGGTGTCTGTCTTCTTTCCCCTGTTTCCTACAACCAGAGTTGTTCCAGGGACATGAACCCACTGTAGAAGATCCAGTTGAAAGGGACTTTAAGCCCTTGTTACTTGAAGTGTGGTCCAAGGACTGGCCTATCAGTACCCTGTGGCAGCTTTGTTTGACATAAAAAAAACTCATCCCCCAGGCCCCCTGAATCGGAGTTCCTGGAGAGATACCCAGTTATCTGTATATTTAATAAGCACACCCCCATGCTCTTATCCTGGGTAATTCCTATTATCAAAGAAAAGGTTGGGATAGGTTTATCTTGCTCCAGTCCAAGCTCCCACCTCCTTTATACTGTTCCGAACACATGAACTCCAGCCCACTCCTCCCAGTGTTGCTGCCTGGGCCTCCACACATCTCCACTAGCCCATTTTCTGGCTGCCATGTTTTGGACACCTGCTATTCCTAACTGAGCCCCCACTGAATTGACAAGCACCGCATGAGATGTCCATGCTGGACCAATCAGCTGGGCTTAGGATGGTCCAGTAGCATCCCACAAATGGGAGCATGAGCCTGGCTGACTCACCGATCAGTGTCACGGACCTGTGAGTAATGTCTTCTCTCCTTTGCAATCTTCCTGGCTCCCCTGCTAGGCCTGAGAAGACACGACAGAACAGGATGCTGACTGACGGGAAGGCGGCGTCGCTTCTGAATCCTGCAGGACATAAACAAATCCTAAAGATAGATGTCTAGGACAAGACAAATCCCTCCTACCCCAACAAACATTTTCCAGGCTTGTCCATGCTCTCTTCTCATTAATCAACTCAGGGCCCAGGGTGTCATAAAAATTTGTTTATTTCTAAGATATGATCGAATCTTCCAGAAATGAAATTTTCTTCTAACTGGTGCAGAACTCACTTTCGTGACGCATGGAACCTGCTTTTCATCCTTAGTGACCGTACCCATTTGGAACTGACAGGCATGCTGAAATAAGAATGCCTTGCGCACCAGCCTGCAATACCTTTGCTGTGCACCTCAATACAACTGCTTTTAAAAATCACTTGGGGTGGGGGGGCGCCTGGGTGGCTCAGTCAGTTGAGTGTCTGCCTTTGGCTCAGGTCATGATCCCAGGGTCTTGGGATCAAGTTCTGCATCAGGTTGTCTGCTCAGCAGGGAGCCTGCTTCTCTCTCCCTCTCTCTGCCTCTCTCCCTGCTTGTGCTCTCTTTCTCTCTCTTTCTGTCAAATAAATAAATAAAATCTTTAAAAAGAAATCACTTAGATACCATCTACATAGGGATGCTAAGCTAAGAATTCATGCTAAGACATACCTTCAACCAGGACCACCCCACCTGGCACAACCTGGGTGTTTGACGTATACAGCATGATAACTGCCATCAGACATAGAGATGTGAATGGATGTTAGAAAGACGCTCATCAAGATGATGCCTGGAGACCACATGCGGTTCCTGCTTTCATCCAGGCTTTTACTGTGTGTGCCCTGGCTCACTGGCATCCTCAGCTACAAGGAACAAGAAATCTAGTTTCCAGGCCAAGTTCAAACTTGCTGCCATCTACTGGCAGAAACTTAACAGTACCTTTGCCCAAGTACATTTAAATTTTAACTTCACCCCTGCGAAACTTCAAACATTTGCAGATAATTAGGGAAATGAGATCGATTAAAAAAGTCTCGTCAGTAAGATTCCATTTTCAAAAGAATGGATATAAAATGTTTCAGATGAAGTTTTTTAAGGGCTTAGATTATAAATTAGAGTTCAATGAAATTTCCCATCAATGAACTATGTATACCCTTGTAGGGCGGATATGCTTTTCTACTCCTCCATAGTCTCTGAGTTGGAAAAAAAGCAAACTGGATCTTAATGTGTCTCTTGAACACACTCAAGTCCAGAAACGTAAGGATGCAGAAGTCGGGCAGGTACAGCAGCCCACTTAGTAGGATATGCTGGGAAGTCCACCTTCCTTGTTCCCCATGGTGACAAAGAGAGAGAATATTCACTCGATTTCTTAAAAAAAAAAAATGTTTTTATTTATTTGACAGAGAGAGAGCATGTGCAGAAGGGGGAGCAGCAGACAGAGGGAAAAGCAGGCTCCCCGCTGAGCAAGGAGCCCCATGTGGGACTTGATCTCAGGACCCTAGGATCCCGACCTGAGCTGAAAGCAGACACTGAACTGACTGAGCCAGCCCCTACTATACTTTTTTTATACATGATATGTCATGCAGGGGTGCTTGCAAGGAGACAGAGATCCCTTCACACTATTTCCCACTGCCTATCAGAGGGAAGTCTGGGCCCATAAGTACAATTCCAGAAAGAAAAAGCAAGGATGCATTCACTCGTACACATTCTTAATTTCGAGGATTCTTCCAAGACTCAGGAACGGCCACCAACAAGTTGATGGTCCTGAAATGGGCCCTGGTTTTTATACACAGAGAAGACCAATGTCTGGTTACTGATTCTTCAGACCGATCAGAGCTGCCATTGCTTCCCAGAACCATAGAAAGCCACTCTGGTCCCAGCGTTCCAGGAGCAGGGAAACCCACTGTATGCTGTAGTCCAGGAAAGATTCCCCTTCCTAAAAATAGATATAAAGTCTCCAAGAAATGAGTGTTTTTCCTTGAGAACAGGTGTGTTCTGTGTATGTGTGTTTGATTTAAGAGGCACCTCTTGGACAACTTCTCACTAGCAGGGATTCCCAAAATCCCCCTCCCCCTGTCTCCCAGTGACCTGCTGGGTAGTCCTCATATAGTTCATTCATTCTACAAATTCATCCAATAAATATTTATGGAGCCATAATAGGTCCTGGGAATGAATACAAAGGTGAATGAGAGTGTCTCCTCTCTAGGGTTGCGCCCCCTAGTGGGAGAGAAAGGCAATACACAAGTTCACAAATGGCAGGAGTGGTAAGTGCTACACAGAAAAAAACAAAAACAGAAACCAGGGAATGCAGGGGCGCCTGGGGGGCTCAATTGGTTAAGTGTCTGCCTTTGGTTCAGGTCATGATTTCAGGGGCCTGGGATCAAGGCCAGCATCAGACTCCCTGCTGAGTGTGGACTCTGCTTCTCCCTCTCCCTCTGCCCCTCCCCCTGATCAAGCATGTGTACTTATTCTCTCTCTCTCAAAAACAAAAACAAAAACAAAACCATCAAGGAATGCAATAAAGAGTGAATGAACTAGGGGGTTGGGGGAGAGAGATTTATTATGTCAGTCATCTTTGAAAGATGCTATTTTAACAGACACCTGAATGAGGTGAGGGAGACAGCCATGCCAAGATCTAGGAAAGCAAACCAGGTAGAAAGAACAGCAGGTGCAAAGGCCTAGAGGTGAGAGCCTCTGGGATATTTGAGGAACCGACAGAACAAATGTCCCATGCATAACCTCAAAAAATTGTCACAAAACCCCTAAGTAGTAAATACTATTATTATTCCCATTTTACAGATGAAGAAATTGAGGCTCAGAAAAGTTAAATAAATTACCCAAGGTCATCCAGCTAGCAAATGGCACACGAACCCAGGTAGGCTGACTGCGGAGTCCAGGCTCTTAAAAATTTTGAATTATGTGAGAAGACACAACTGGCGCATGTTATGTGGAAGAATTGTGTGCGTGGTGGGGGTGGGGTGGGGCCGTAGGGGCAAACTAGTCTTTGTGGGTAAAGCGTGGCTTTTCCTTCCTCTTTCGGAGACTTTGAAGAGGGCATATGTGCTGACCCACCAATGTGGGTCCCCAGTATGCTGTGTGTTTTCTCTTGTATGACTGTGGGGACTGGCACCCCCCTCTCCACTTAGATCCATGGGTCCTAATTACCTCCTCCCTCTGTAGAGTCTGATAGCTTTATGCAGCGCCACAGGACACTGTCATGGAGGAGTGGAGACCCAGATGTCTCTGCCTCCCATGAGCTGGTGAGAAAGTGGCAGCAGAGGTCAAGGGCAGGGTAGTTCTGGGGTTTCAGAAGATGAACACAGCCCATAGGCTGCAGTTGAGTCGGCCACAAATGTAAGACAAAGGCTTTTTCCCCCAAGCGTTCTGAGAGTGGGTCGCCTTGGGGGATTGGGGGAAGCAGACAGTGCTGAGGTCTCACGGTCTCATCTTAGAACTCGGCACCTAGCACAGGTCCTGGCGGGTAGCAGGCACTCAAAAAAGGGAAGCTATATGGATGTGCGAGGGCCTATTCAGACTTTCTATCCCAAGAGGCAGAAAATTTCCGGTTTGAGTCAAAAGATAATTTCTTGCTTTGGTAATGAAACAGCTGCGGACTCAATTGGGCTTCTCACCCAACGGACATGGAGTTTCTATGGTGAACCCAGAGCCTTCCCTAGCAAAGGTCAGCCTTTCGTTTTCAAGTAAGATGTGGTGGCCGCAGCTTCAGCCCTGACCCAAACCTCGCCAGAGAAAGCCAGGGGCCTGGGAGTCCCTCGGATTACAAGAGCGCCCATCACTTTCCCAGTCCGGAGCACGCAGCTGCGCGCCAGGAGATGCGGTGTTTTCATTGGCTGAAATCTGGGTCATGAGCTCCACCCCAGATTCCTAAATGCAGCCAGGTGCTGACCCCCAAGAACCAGCAGAAAGCCGAGGGGATATCGCTTATGAAATCAAGTGGTGATGCAGCCCTGGTAACAGTCTTATGGGCTGGCAGTATCATGAGTCTACGCGCCACCCCCTCCATCAAATCCAAAAAAAGGCAGAACCAGCAATCAGACCCAGGCAATCAGCTACAAAGCCCATGCCCCTAACCACACCTATGTAGATAATATTGCACCTGCTGACCTGCTGACACCTGCGGCTGGGTGGAGCGCCAACACATAACAGGTGTTCACCGTTTGTCCAAGGAATAAATAAATGGTGCAATGGTTTCACCTACATGTGTTTGATAGCCTTGAACTATAAAGTGACTTGATTTCTGGGAAAATGCTTTATACTGCTTTCATATCCTCCTAAGCTGGAGTTTCGTGGCAGGGGCTGACATTTTTTTTAATTTTTAGGAGGAAATGAATAAGTGATCCTGATTTAAAAAAAAAAAAAAAATGTCCTTCCCATGCCACCTTAGATTTTATTCACCTTAACTTTGTACCATAAGCAGCACTTCTGGAAACAACTCTTCTGAGTGATTCTGATAACATTTCCTGACTCTGATCTTCTGGGAAAGCTTTCTTCAGAGACCTTATCCATGCCACTAGCCAAACACTGGGTGAGGCCTGCCAGGTCCCACATCTTGTAGACTCACAGATCCAAGCCAGGCAGAACTCCACTGAGGGCTCTGGATCCTGAGGATTGTAGGGACAGGGAAAACCTGTGGTCTGAAGCTGGTCCCCTTCCTGGTCGGGGTTCTGCGAGGTAACAGGTAGGCATGGCCCATGACTGGAATTAGCAGCTCTGCTGGTTGGTGCTTTTCCTCTAAGTAAGCACGGTGCTTGAGTCTACTGGAGGACTAGAGGCTACTGGAGAACTCCATACAAGAGATGGCGGAGGTTTGGACAAGGGCCATGACCTTGGAAAAAGGATAGTGTGAAGAAACGTTTAGGACACAAGTCTGCAAGACAGCTCTGTGATCAGAGCAGATTCAGAAATGTACTCTCTAGTCCTATCCCTCCCACCAGGGATAATTCTAAGACTTCCTAGGCCTGAGAGCTTCAGTCTTCTTGGAGGCCATTTCCCGCATTCAAATCAAATACCCACATTCCACGTTAAATAAACAAGGTTCTGTAATTTAAAAAAAAAAAAAAAAAGAAAGCTTTTGAAAAGATCCTAATAATTTTGCCTTTTGAATTATTTAGCTACATGTTTAATACATTTAATCAGCAAATGGTCAGTTTCTTGGCAATTATCAGGCATACCTCAAAAACCCTAGTGAAGTGAGAAAAATGTAACCATAAATTATTCCCAAATATAATAAAATATCACACTTCATTATATGTTACATGTATTACACATTATATTTTACTACATAAAATACAATATAATAAATAAAAATATTTGAGTGTTATGTTGGATAATTAATTAGGTTAACAATGTAATATTTTGTATCCATTCTGCACCAGGCTCTACTCAGCCCCTGGTTTAATTTGGCTGTTGCTGCAAGAGCCACCAGGGGCGGGAACCACCTGCCAGCCCCTCACCTGGGTCACACCTCTGCCTTGGACCTTCCCTGCCTCCCCTTTCCCTAAAGGAATTACAGAGGACCAAGGTGATCATCTTTTTTAAAAACTCTCACCATATGTAAGGTGCTCAAAAGGTTTAATTAGAATTATGCACCAATGAGTCTAGTTTGGAAATCTTACAGGGGAATCCCTTGACCCCTTGACCAACGGGGGAGGGATAAATGTCATCCTCTCTCTCCCCACTCCAGCAAGGGAAACATCTCAGTCATGTTGCACTTGGCCTTCAGGATGGTGGGCAACAGGGTGGACCCTGCTTGTCTGCCGCAGTGACCCCTTCATAGTGCTCATCTACACGGCTCTCCCTCTGCCTACCGTTCCTAGTCTCCCATGGCTGTTTCTTGGGATCCTTTCACAAAATAAGCTATCTGCTTGCAAGCTATTGTCTCATGCTCTGGTTTTTGAGGGAACCTAGGTTAAGACAACTGGTACCAAAAGTGGTTCTAAAATACAAACCCTACCGTGAGATTAGGGGACATTGGTGACAAATGGATTTCCTCCGATCCCCTTCCTCTGGAAGGAACAGTAATTGTCCTTTCTGGATTGATGCTAATGTCAGTTAGAAGTTTGCTTTCCCTGCACGCAGCACCACTGCCCGGACCGCCATCCTGCAGGTCAGCACTTCGGCTGAAACAACCAATCCACGACACAGAGCTGTGGCAGTGGGTGCACACCCCTGAGAGCCACTGGTTCTCTCACATACTGTGTCAGCTGGAAGCAGCCACTGTAGAGAACAACAGAAGGAACTACCAATGTTTTAGCTAAGATAGCAACTCAAAGAAGCACCCAGTGGGTTGGGGTCCTGTCCTTCAGAATGAAATACATGTTCTGAGGATGGCTCGGTCGGTTGAGCATCCAACTCTTGATTTCAGCTTGGATCATGATTTCAGGTCATGGGATCGAGCCCCACATCAGGCTCCGCACTCAGCACAGAGTCTGCTTGAGATTTCCTCTCCTTATCTCTCTCTGCACCTCCCTCAGCTCGTGCTTTCTCTCTCTGAATACACAAATAAAATCTTAAGAAAAAAAGAATATCATATATGCACTGAATCACAGACCAAAATACGATATTCTCTTCCCAAGAGAAAATACTCAGGTCCAGGAAACAAAGAATGGAAGTGGAATTTTTCCCTTTCCCTATCCTTCCTGGGGGGAACCCACTTGTAGATTTTGATTCCTGCTCCTCAAATTGAAGGCTTTGCCCAGTACCTGAAAAGTTTCAGTCACTGGTAAATTGAGAGAACCCACATTCATGTCTTTCTGAAAAGATGGTGGATCTAGGGCTGGCAAAACACATAGGGAGGTGAAGTGGGAGGGAGATGAAGATGAAGGTATCTCCTGGAAGTATCTGGGAAAGTTGTGGGTCATGGGTACCGGCCGTAGAGGTGGAGATCACCAGCCAGAGACCCAGAGGAAGTGGGCACAGGTGCAAAAGGATTCTGCATCCAATTCTACTATGGGGGGCTTCCCCCCAACCAAGTAATCCTGGGACATGGTGTGTGTCCTACAATTTAATTCAATCCTGTCCTGAAGATAGCATCAGATTCCACAGATAAGGGCTCAGCCCTACAAGACTTAACCACTGCCTCCTCACTTCGGAAGTCATTTGCGAATCCAGATCCTCACCTGTACTTCCGTGAGCATAGCAGCCACGAAAGAATTCCTGAGACATTGTGTGGTGCAGCTTGGTGAGTTCACTGAAGTAGCAGGGGAGCAGGACCCGTGGGCAGAAGGAAGTGCACTTCCGCACTGTGGAGCTGGTGGTTATATGCTTAGAGCTCAAAGCAGAGGGGACATATAGGGAGTAGTAGATCATAAATGTTTTCTTCATATTTCTACTAGTAGGAGAACCTGGCTCTGTCAGTTAAGCATCTGCCTTCAGCTCAAGTCATGATCCCAGGGCCCTGGGGTTGAGCCCTGCACCCTGCTCATCAGGGAGTCTTCTTCTCCCTCTGCCCTGCCTCCCTCCTCATGCTTCCTGTCTCTTTTCTCTCTCTGAAATAAATAAAACCTTTAAAAAAAGTCTACTAGTAAAACTACTTTTGGAAGACTGGTGTTTATCACTCAGTTCAATATTAACTATTGGTGAGATGCAGAGGCCATCATGAGCCCTTAAAGAATGTAGCAACCAGCACATATTTGATCCTTATCAGAACGATGCAGATCAGCTTTCTGGGCTAAAGGTGAACACTTTTCTGCTTCCAACCGTCACCACTTCTGGCTGACCAACTGGCTATAGACCCCCTCCTTGGGTTTGATTAATTTGCTAGAGCAGCTCACAGAACTCAGAGAAACATTTTACCAACTAGATCACCAGCTTATCATACAAGGATATAGATTGCTAACAGCTACATGGAAGAGATACACAGGGCACAGTGTGGGTAAAGGGTATGGCGCTTCCATGCCCACACCCACCCCCCTCCCGCACCCTCTCTCTCTCTCTCTCTCTCCCCTCTCTGAGTGCACCATTCTCCCTAAATCTCCTGGTATTCACCAAGCCAGAAACTCTCTGAACCCCTCCTTTGGGATGTTTATGGAATCTTCATTACATAAGCACGACTGATTAAATCATGGACCATTGGTGATTGAACTGAACCTCCCGGCCTCCTTCTCTTCCCTGGAGTTTTAAGGCAGGGGTATGGGGGTGAGAGCAGTTGGCTCAGCCTGGTGGTTCGCAGTCCTGCAGTTGGCTCCTTCATCGCTTTTGAAAAGTCATCTCACCAACATAACAAAAGAAACATTGATCTCTCTTTTTTTTTTTTTTTTTTTAAAGATTTTATTTATTTATTTGTAAGAGAGAGAGAGTGAGAGCGAGCACAGGCAGACAGAGTGGAAGGCAGAGTCAGAGGGAGAAGCAGGCTCCCTGCGGAGCAAGGAGCCCGATGTGGGACTCGATCCCAGGACGCTGGGATCATGACCTGAGCCGAAGGCAGCTGCTTAACCAACTGAGCCACCCAGGCGTCCCTGATCTCTCTTATCATAGAAAATTCCAAGGCTTTTTAGGAACTCTGCACCAGAAATGAGGACAAAGACTAAATACATATTTCTTTCTTTCTTTTTTCTTTTTGAAGATTTATTTATTTATTTTGGTGGAAAGGGAGAGAGAGAGAGAGCAAGAACAGTGGAGAGGGACAGAGGGAGAGAGAGAATCTTTTTTTTTTAAATTTTATTTATTTATTTGACACAGAGAGAGAGATCACAAGTAGGCAGAGAGGCAGACAGAGAGAGGAGGAAGCAGGCTCCCTGCTGAGCAGAGAGCCCAATGAGGGGCTCGATCCCAGGACCCTGGGACCCTGGGATCATGACCTGAGCCGAAGGCAGAGGCCTTAACCCACTGAGCCACCCAGGCACCCCGAGAGAGAGAATCTTAAGCAGGCTCCCCAGTGAGTTCAGAGCCCTACGCAGGGCTTGATCCCAGGACCCTGAGAATCATGACCAAGAGTCAGTTACTCAATTGACTGGGCCACCCAGGCACCTCTTCAAGGATTTATTTATTTATTTATTTAAGGAAGGGCCAAATATATATTTGTTATTATAAATCACAATATCACACATAAGCAAAGGCCACACACAAGCCAGGTCCGAAGTCAAGGGCAAAACTGAGGCATAAAGGAACTTGTTGAGAAGCAATCTGAGCCTGAAGATTCCAGTTAAAAACAACCCAGTAGCTTCCAAAAATCCAGGAGGGGAAGGGCACCCAAGGGCTTCTGCCTCACATCCTAATTGTTAGGGTACCTTCCAGATGAGGCCCCTATAGTTTCACTTGGAGTCTGGTGTTTCCAAGAAAGAGAGCATCCTATGGGAGTCCCTGGCCATGGCCCACTGGCCCTCTAGCAGCCCTCAGGCAAAGTCCTGTGACAGAGCAGGGACCACAGAGGCCTTCACCACAGGTCTCACTGCCACAAATTTAGACCTCTCACATGACCTTCACCAAAGGCTACATGCAATATTTCCAATGAAATTCAATCTTTTTATATGGGTTTCACGAAGAGTTGTGTGCCTGTGACCACAATCAACAAGTGCACCATTTCCTTTACCCACCCCAAAGTTCTCTGGACCCCCTCTCTATTCAGTCATCTCTCTTCCTGCTCAGCCCCCAGCAACCACTGCTTTGATGTCTGTCCCCAAAGTTTTGCCTTTTCTAGGTCGTGTGATGGAATCAGAGTCTGGAGCCTTTTTTGAGTAGCTTCTTTCACTTGGCAAGGGGACTTTGAGATCAATCCAATTATTTCATATAATCAGTAGTTCATTCTTTTTTGTTGCTAAGTAACATGGCATTGTATGATACGTTACCACAAACTTACTTATTGCCTATACATTTATTTACAGGAATTCTTCTTTCACAATTCTGGAGACCAGACGTTCAACATCAAGATGTCTCTGAGAGATTCTATTTCTTATCTCCTCCAGCTTCCGGTGGTTCCGGTGTTCCCGGGTTGGGACCTGCATAACTCCAATCTCTACCTCAGCCCCCTATGGCCTTCTTCTCCTCTTCTCCCTCTGTGTGTCACTTACAAGGACAGTTGTCTTTGCGTTTGGGACTCAGTTTGGATAATCCAGGATGATCTCTTCTCAAGGAGCTCAATTTTTTTTCTTCAAATTTTTATTTAAATTCTAGTTAGTTAACATATAGTGTAATATTGGTTTCAGGAGTAGAATTTAGTGATTCGTCACTTAAAGACAACACCCAGTGCTCGTCATAGGTGCACTCCTGCACACCCATCACCCATCTAGCCCATCCTCCACCTCCCTCCCTCCATCAACCCTCAGTTTGCTCTCTATTGTTTAGATTCTCTTTTTTCCCCTTCCCATATGTTCATCAGTTTTGTTTCTTAAATTCCACATGAGTAAAAGCATATGGTATTTGTCTTTCTCTGACTTATTCGCTTAACATGATACACACTAGCGCCATCCACATCATGGCAAATGGCAAGATTTCATTTTTTTGGTGGCTGAGTTAATATTCCATTGTATATATCTATACTACCTCTTCTTTATCCATTCATCAGTCGATGGACATTTGGGCTCTTTCCATAGTTTGACTATGGTTGATAATGCTGCTATAAACATTGGGGTGTATATACCTCTTCAAATCAGTATTTTTGTATCCTTTGGATAAATCCCTAGTGGTGCAATTGCTGGGTCATAGGATAGCTCGATTTTTAACTTTCTGAGGAATCTCCATACTGTTTTCCAGAGTGGCTGCAGCAGTTTGCATTCCCACTGACAGTATGAGAGGGTTCCCCTTTCTCTGCATCCTTGCCAGCACCTGTTGTTTCTGTGTTGTTAATTTTAGCCATTCTGACAGGTGTGAGGTGGTATGTCATGATGGTTTTGATCTGTATTTTCCTGATGAGTGATGTTGAGCATCTTTTCATGTGTCTGTTGGCCCACTGTATGTCTTTTTTGGAGAAATGTCTATTTATGTCTTCTGCCTATTTCTTAACTGGATTACTTGTTTTTTGACCTCGAGTGTAGCAACTTCTTACTAGACGGGTTGCTGGAGGCAAGGGAAACAAAAGCATAAAAAAAAGTATGGAGGACATGGGAAGTTAGAGAGAAGGGGGTTGGGGTAAATTGGAAGGGGAGGTGAACCATGAGAGACTATGGACTCTGAAAAACAATCTGAGGGGTTTGAAGTGGTGGGTGGGTGGGAGGTCGGGGTACCAGGTGGTGGGTATTATAGAGGGCACGGATTGCATGGAGCACTGGGTGTGGTGAAAAAATAATGATACTGTTATGCTGAAAATAAATTTTTAAAAAAATTAAAAAGAAAAGAATGAGCTATTGAGACTTCATGAAGATAAAAAGCTCTTGCACAGTGAAGGAAGCAATCAACAAAACTGAGAAGCAGCATACGGAATGGAGAAGATATTTGCAAATGACATATCTGATAAAGGGTTAGTATTCAAAATCTATGAAGATCCTTACTTTAATTACATCTTCAAGGACCCTAAAAAAGGTCCCATTCACAGGTTCCAAGGATTAGTACCTGAGTATAACTTTGGGGGGGGGGTGGGCTACCATTCAACCTAGTCCATTTGGATAGACTAGTTTGTTTCTTCTTTCATCAGATGATGCACAACTGGGTTGTTTCTAATTTGGGGACATTATAAATGCAACTTCTCTAAACATCCACAAGTCTTTGCAAAGACCTATACTTTCATTCCTTTGAGTGTGGGATTAGAGGGTCATTCCATCACTTTGTAACATATAAACTGCTTCAAGAAATGGAAATGGCGGGGTGCCTAGGTGGCTCAGTGGGTTAAAGCCTTTGCATTTGGCTCAGGTCATGATCCCCGGGGTCCTGGGATCAAGTCCCGCATTGGCTCTCTTCTCCACGGAGAGCCTGCTTCCCCCTCTCTCTCTGCCTGCCTCCCTGTCTACTTGGGATCTCTCTCTTACTTTATTTTAAATAAAATAAAATCTTTAAAAAAAGAAAATGGAAATGGCCTATCTCTCTCTGTCCACCTCGTGCCCAGAAGTGCCCAGAAGCCCCAGCCCTAGCTCTTACCAACTCTTCTCTGCCCTGGCTTCAGGCAAGTTCCGGTTTGGTCTTCCTACCCTGTCCCTTGCCCCCAGGCCCCTGTCCTTCCAGAATCAAGGACATTTATAGAAACCAGTTTTTAGAGAGGAGGAGACTGACTAAGCAGGGCCCCGGGACGGAGTCTCATTTCCGCTGGCCTGCTTCCTCGGGCACCAGGCACCAGCCCCCAGGCTCAGATGTGGCAGTGTCTCTTTCTGTCACTGTGCCTGGCTCAGTACTATGGAGCAGGACGGGGAAGCCACAGAGAGATGGGTGGGCTGCCGTGCCCTGCTCAGCCCCCCACCCTGGGACCACAGCCGGGTGCCCCCAGACAGACCCGCCGAGATGCCATTTCATAATCAACCTGTAATTGCATTATCTCAAAAAATAAATGAACAGTCATTATGGCTAATCTGCTCAGACTCCCCAACCAAAACAGGAACTCAAACAGCCTGGCCTGTGTTTGGTTACACGTGTCCTCCATTTGGTTCAAAGGAGTTCTGTTTAACGTCAACATTTGCTTTTGAAACTTTTTTTGTTGTGCAGTTTTTTTCATTATTTGCTCCTGCTTTGTCCTTGCCCGGCGTGAGAACACCCGGATGCTGGGGCCCTAACCCGCTCATTCGGCATCTGTGAGATCCTGCACACCTGCGTGACCCTCGAACGCCAGCTTATCTGAGGATACCCTCAGACTCCCGGAGCCAGTGGGGCTGTTTGGCCACATGGCTCGCTGGTGGCCCACCTGTTCTCCCCTGAAGGCAGCCTCCTCCCCTGCAGGTGAGAAAGCTCTCGCTGTCTCCACCTCCCGCTTGGAACATTTGCTCAGAGGCTCTTCAAGGTCTCTGTCCTTGACCTTCTGGCTACACTGGAGCCCTAACTCAGCCTGTTGCTGCTCTGCGCGGTGTCGTTGGAGGCTCCACGTCATCTCTTACCCTCCAGGATTCATTCCCCTCCACTTAAAAAGCCCCCTGTAACCAGTTGTGTGTTGAGATGCCTCGGTGTTTGCAGGACTTGGGAATCCTAACAGAGGGTCTGTTTCCTCGGCAGGGATGGAGAAACCCTCCTCCTTCCCTGCTACTTGCGCTGTTATACTCCGAGGGCATCCTGAATCGTGGGCAGCGTAATCTACCGTGACAAACGTGGTTTCTGGGAGGCGGAGAACAGGGAGCATTCCCCTTCTTACTAGAGATGCAGGTAGCTGTTCAGACGCAGGTGACTCCGCCCCGCCCCCCGCCCCGCCCCCACTCCTCCACCTGCTGAGAAATCTCGGGGGATGAAAGCCCCTGGCTTCAAGCATAAGGCGGGGTCGCCTTTTCTCTGCCCAGCAGGCTGCCTTCCACCTAAAAGCGTAGATGAGCTTCCACTTGATCCAAATTCAAATATAGCGTCCCACGAATGGCTGCTTTACCCATTCGACTGCATTTTTACGTTTATCAACAATCTCTGTGGGGCAGATTTCATCACTCGTTTCAGAGATGAGAGGGCTGAGGCTTACAGAAGGAAAGCAAGCTAGGAGAGACACGGAACCTGACCCCTAGCCCAAGTCTGTGCCCCGAAGGCACAGTGGCCTTTTCTGTGGGGAGCGGCCTTCCCCAGCTCTGACATAACTGACAATATGCTCTCGCACCAGTTAGTCGCTCTGAGCCTCAATTGCCTCCTCCATGAAATGGGTAATTGTGGAGCGTTTTAACACAAGCTCAGCGGGGTAGAGCGGTTAGCTCTGTTTGTGGCATATGGGTACTCAGCAAGTAGTACTGACCTCTGTTCCTTCGTAATAGCCTTCCAGCTTTTGAAGACAGTCAGGCCATGGAATCTGCACCTTCATGACCATCTATGGCAACCCCCCCCCCACCCCGCCTCGCCAAAGTTACAGATGAGGAGACAGAGGCCAGAGCGTTTAGGGGAACTTCCTATGGCCAGGCTATGTGTTCCTGAGAGACTGGGACTGACGCATATATATCCTGAATTCACGTTCATGCTCTCTCTCTCTTTTTTTTAAAGACTTTATTTATTTATTTGACAGAGAGAGACACGCTAGAGAGAGAGCAGGGAGAGTGGGAGAGGGAGAAGCAGGCTTCCTGCTGAACACGGAGCCTGATGTGGGGCTCTATCCCAGGATCCTGAGATCACGACCTAAGCCAAAGGCAGACCCTTAACGCTTAACGACTGAGCCACTCAGGTACCCCGATGTTCGTGCTCTTTCAACTACAGATTGGAGTTCATCAAAGCTGACTTTGGAAGAAAGGAATGCTTATATCTTGGCCTCTGAGCTTCTCAGCTGCATTCCAAGCCCCTCCTTGACCCAACTTCTTTCCCTCCCTCCCTCCTTCTTTCCCCCCATTCCTTTATCTTTTGATAACGAATTGCAATTGAGGAAAAAATTACAAAGGAAAGACAGATGTGGGCGGATAGTTCTTGATCCTTGGTTCCCAATGTGCGGTCCCTGGATCAGTAGCAGCATCACCTAGAAACTCATCCGAAGTGCAATTTCTTGGGCTCAACCCAAGCCACTGGAGTCAGAAACTCTCTTAAAATGAATCTTATGATAAATACTTCAGAGACATTAAAAATATATACTGTATCCTTCAAATGAACTAAGAACAGGATATTATGAAAAAACAAGAAAGAACTTTAGAAAATGGGAAAAAAAAAAAAAAAGCGGGGTGGGGGGGAGAAGAACCAAATGAGAAAATAGAGAAGGAGACAAAAATAAATAGAGGGATCTCTCTGAAAATGGAATAAAAAGACAAAGAAATTAAAAAAAAATAAAAGACAAGAAAATTAAAGAATCCATTGGGGTGGTAGGGTTGGGAAGGTTGTCTGACTGGTAGGAATTGTGGAAATAGAGAACAGAGACAATAGAGGGGAATAAAATTTCAAAGAACAAACACCATAGAAAACTGTACCAAAGCACCAAAGTTCATGAATCCTACCCACTTCCTTTTACCTAATAATGGAAATTTCATTGAAAAAAAAAAAAAAAACAGAACCAAGAAACCCAAGATACTAAATTGATTTTTTCCCATCCCATATTCTTGGCTGCCAAGAATCCCTTCATTCCTACTGTTGATATTCTTGTCTCTGCATTGTGTCTTTGGTCATGAGGAGTTCCTGTCACCTCTAGACTTCCACGGTAAGTCATTCTTTACCAAGCTTCTGGATTAAAGCTTAAGCCTGGGTTTTCAAGATAGATTGGACACATCACCCAAAAGTGTGACTAAGACAGTCATCTGTTCAGCAAATATTTACTGAGCACCTACTATGGGCTAAGCACTGTGCTAGGGCCTGGGGACACAGCAAAGAACAAAACAAAGCTCCTGGTCTCAACGAATTTTCATACTGGTTCGCGGGCAGAAATAAACAAGTTGATGAGTAAATACACAAAGTGTCAGGTGGTGATAAGCATGGTGAATAAAAAGCAAGTCAAGGGTATAGAGAGCAAAGGGAGTAGAAGTACAATTTTGCATAAGGTGTATAAAGATAGTAACCTGCAGGAAGCGAGGGCATAGATCTTGGGAACATCAGAAGAAGAATGTTCCAGATGGTTTTTGGTAATTTCACTGTTAAGCGTTTTTGCCACGTAACTAACTGGCCATAAAAGATAAAAGATAAAAAGATAAAAGATAAAAGATTTTTCCATAAAAGATTAAAACCATGAAAAATCAGAGAGGGACATTAATAAGAACATAATGAAACATGAAAAATGAGTAACAGAATTAAAAACTTTATTGCAAAACACAAAATATTTTAGTATATTTGAAATGTGTGTAGATTCATAGCAACGTGCAAACAATGGCTTATATCTTGTGGATTCTATCTAAGCACTTGTCTTCAGAGTCCTTCGTTACTAGTATTACATTTTTTTGGTGATTCATCTCCTTGTTCAGTATTGTACTTTTTTTTCCGCTAAAATTTCTTCTTTCATTAAGAGAAATATCAGTTGTTAAATACTAGGATGCACTTTGTACTGCATTCTGAAAGCTCTCTACACTGTTTTGTTCTTGGCATATGTCCCAAAGTTCTCTGGGAAATCTGGGTTCAGAACTGTGCCACTGTATAGACAGACCGTTATGAGGGCTAAGATTTATATAATATTAAAATGGGAGTGCTGCATCAATGGGGAAATGAGACCAAACTGTCAAACCAAACAGTCAACAAGTTATTATTTTTTATTAATTTATGGCAAAATTACCTTATAGCTAATTAGTTATGCAGCAGAGGTATCCATGGTAAAGATGCTTATGGCAAAAATAGTGGGTGCTCTTTGAGACCTGGAAACCACCAATGCAAAGGCCCTGAGGTGAGAGCACGTTTGGTGAGATCTGGGAAAGACTAAAGAAGTCAGTGTGTCTGGAATATGGTGGGCCAGGGGAGAGGGTGAAAGATGACCACCAACAGTAGCAAGGCCGGTGACCGTCATGAGAAGAACTTTGTATTTTACAATGAGCAAGACGGGAAGTCAATGGGCAGCTTTAAGCAGCAGAGGGACACATTTTCAAAGAATTCCTCTTAAGGGGGCCTGGGTGGGGGGGTGGGGCACAGGGCAGGCAGAAGGAGCAGTTAGAAAGTGACTGTAATAACCCACATGACAGCCAATGGTGGCTTGGCTCACAGTGGTGGTGGTAGAGGTGATGAGAGGTGGTCAGAGTTTGAATATATTTTGAAGGAGTTGTTGACTAGCTTTACTGATGGACCACATGTGGGATGTGAGAGGAAGAAACGAATCAAGACTGACTTCAAGTTTCCTCCCTAAGCCATTGGAAGAGTGGATGCACTGTTTACCCAAAGGGGAAGATGGGCTGGGAAAGGGGGAGAGGTTGGGACTGGGGAAGGGGGGGGAGAGGGGGAAGGGAAGAAATCATGGGTTAGCCTTCAGAGATCAAGTCAGCAGTTATATCTACAATTCTGGAGGGCAGGCAAAAGTTTGGGTGAAAAGAGGATGTGGGTGGTCATCTCCCTCTAGACATGGGATGGGGACAGGTCACTGTGGGGAGGGTGTAGTCGGTGAAGAGGAGGGGACAGGACTTTGCATTGGGGCTGTCCCAGGTTTGCAGGCTGGGGAGATGAGAAGGAGCTAGCGCCGCAGACCGACAGAGTTGCCAGAAATCTTGGTGTCCTGGAAGCCAAGTAAAAGAGGGTTTCAGAAATGAGAGAATCATCCCCTGTGGCAAGGAAGTCAGGAAAAGGATGCTCAAAGTCTTAAAGCAACACTATAATGAAGCACCTTCCACCTTGCTCAAAAAAGGTGGGTTTACAAATATTTTTCTTCAATAGCTCAGTAAACAAAGTGCTCATATGTTTTAACGTGCAGGCTTTGGTCTTTTTAAGTATCTCCACTTTTGCTACACAGGTTGGAAAGGGAAACATACAAAAGCACGGTATCAGTATGCCCTGGGCTCCAGTGCCTGTGGTCGTCTTTCTCTTCCTGTCCATGGAGAGCCAGACTCCAGGATCTGTGCCCGAAGCTCTGCTCTGGACACGCAGCCAGGGTTCAAATCACAGGACACAAAATGTTAGACATCACATTCCAAAGAGACCCCTGGCGTTGTTAACACATATTCAGAGGTTGCTAGTGGCGTTGGATGGTAATGTGTGTGTGTCTGCCTTTGGGCTAGTGATGTTTCTGGACTTTCCCTCCCGCCCCCTCTCTGCTTACCTTGCATCTACAATCTTCTTTCCTGGAGGGAACTTGGATACCGTCGATGTCATTTAGATCTAAGATCACAGGGAGGGGAAGAAAACATGGCCTTTCGAGAGCCAGGGCAGTTTGGCTGCTTTGAGTGAAGATGCCACTCGTGAAGATTTTTGTCATAATTCAGTCTCTCTGAACTTGCAGAATTGCTGATGAGGAAGGGAGCTTTAAAATGAGGGGTTTGGGTGTTTTTTTCAAACCCAAGATACTTTAAATGCAGAAGTTGTTCAATGTTCCTCTAATTTCTGGGTACGCCGACTTCTTAGATGCTACAAGGCTCTGGGGTTTCTGACACATTGTCAGGTCAGCTCCTGTGTATCTCAACCATAAACTGCATGTGAACCTTTCCATTTTTAGACAGGCCACATAATCGGCCCTATAAGAAGCATCTGCCTAGCCCATTTGCAATTTGGTATTGAGGTCTTCTCGAGTATAAAGAGAAAATTTAATTCTGTGCTTAAAAAACAGTAAGGTTTGGAGCACCTGGCTGGCTCGGTAAAGCGTGGGACTCTTGATCTTGGAGTTGAGTTCAGTTAAAAAAAACAAAACAAAACAAAACAAAAACAGTAGCACTTCTTCTAAAACCATTCTTAGTGAGTTCATAGTGACTTGGTATATACTGATGTTAGTTAAACACGATCACTTTTATGGAGTAAAGATGCACTTTACTCATTCTGTGAATCATTCCCATTTCTGTCTGGAGATAGGGGAGGCCCTCGCTACTCAAAGTGGGGTCTCCAGACAGCCACACCAGAGTCACCTGGGAGTCTGTTAGAAATGGAGGATCTCTGGATTACCTGTTCCCCTCCCTCGGTGATCCCATCAGGCCATGGCATTAAATACCATCCACCGGGGATGGCCTCCCAGATGCGTATCTCTAGCACAGACTGCCCCTAAAACTCCAGACCTGAACACCTAACAGCTCACTTGACATTTTAATGTGAGGCCTAATAGTCATCTCAAAATGAACATACCTAAAATTTACTGTGGACCTCCCCCTCCCCCACTCCATTTTCCATCTTCTGTATCTTGCCAACGGCATCTCCATTCTCCTAACTGCACTCTGTGCAGGGCAGAGGTCACTCCCAAATCAAACCAGCAGGGGTGGCAGGCCGGCTGCTGTTTGGGCTTCCTGGGTCCACGTGCAGAGCTGCCCCAAGTCCCCCCAGTCTTCACGCAGTCCTCAGCTCCGGCCTCATCCCTCAAGCTAGGTTGGCTCTTTGCTCAGGAGCGACTCTTTCTCTCTCTGGAAAGTGGGCAGATGGGAATCTGGAGTCACGGCTGGTCTGCTGATGGCAGATCCTCACACCGAACCTAACCCACTCAGTACCTCTAGGATACAACAGTAATCACCCACCTACATCCCGGGTCGCTGCCGGGCTGTTGCGATGGTCAGAGTCCATGATCTCTGCCCTCTAGATGAGTGACGTTTTCAGGCTGAGCCCTTATTAGGAAATACATGTGTGCATGTAAATAAACAAGCTTCGTACCTACATCTAGCCCCTCTCTGCTAGAAGGAAAGCTCCATGTGAGCAAATCTTTCATTTGCTGCATCTGCAACAGCAAAATTAGTGAATTCCACAAAGTTATTAATACTGAGTGAGGGGCAGAGGCCAAGAATATGAACAGGTACTAATGGAGTCACTCCATTCTACAAGGAAGACTGAAGGCTCAGAGAATGTTTTGCCCTTAACAGGCATGGCTGGAGAGTCTACCCATTGGACCCGGGTAACCTGTCATATTTATAGAATACTATGTAACAACCAACTCCCCACTAGAACCCCTGACCCCGTGACACTGAAGAACTTGCCCTTGACCCCGCACACCCAGACTCTCCCAGCTCCTTGGCTTCCATTAGTCCGAACTCCAGCACTTTTTACCTGTTGAAATCCTGAACGTCTCGTTCTCTGAGGCTCTGTTCAAATGCTACCTTCTCTCTGCTTTTGAGATGTCTTAATAGTACCCTCAAGCCCTTATCTACCCCAATTACCCAGGGTGGGTGGGCCTGGGTTCGAATCTCAGCTTTGCCACTTAAAGTTGTGGAACCCTGCAAATGACCCTTGCCTTTCTCTTTCTTAATTTCATCAGTAAAATTAAGGTAACAACAGCAAGACTTACCCATCAGGACACCAGTTAGAATAAGAGCCTATTCAGGTTAAATCAAGCGCTGAAGGGAAACGAAATGGTAAGGATAATGGGTTACCTCTAGGAACTGAAGAGCAGGAACTAGTTAAGTCTCAGTGAGGGGTGAATTGGGACTGCTCCCAGTTCTCTTTGGGTGTCTGCTTCACGTTCCCCATAAACCAGTCCTTTTGCATGATAGTTCCTATGTCAAAACAAGGCCCCTGTGATCTCCCCTTCGCTTCCTGCACAACCATCTGCAGAAGCCAAGAGGAAGGTCCTTCAATGGTCCTGAGTCTACCAGTTACCACGGGGGTTTAAAAAAAAAAAAAAAAAAAGCACAGTTTCCAAGAGCCCATCCTGTGGAAGGAGCTTTATAAAATAAGGCTAAAAGGCCAGAGGAGATGGGAGGGCTTTTCCTAATGTGGCTCATGATCTGAGCATCCTTCTCAAAACTGCCTATTAAATTGGCTCATAGGAATTGGAGGGATAAGAAAAGTTCTCATGTCAAGTCGATAGCAGAGAGAATACACTTAATACATTTAATTACGGAATGTATTGTTTGTAGCCCTCTAGAGTGATTGCCTAGCTGTTCCCCCCATCCCAGCAACTTCAACTTCCTTTGGGGTAATTATCTCTTTCCCTACTGATTGTCAGTCCAGTTCTCATCACAGGAACCAGAGAGCCTCTAGAGATTTCTCTTAACTGACCTTTCTTGTAAATGCACAGCAAGTGCCTGTGACCTAGCCTCACATGACCAGTTGCTGTTACCTGCAAAACGGCAAAAGCGGTTGAGAACAGGGAGTGCACAGGGGCAGTGGCTCCCAGAGTGCAGACCCCTCTGATGAGGCAGGCTCCTAAGCCCACAGGACTTCTAATTCTAAGCATGACTCAGGGATCCCTTCAATCCTGTGGGCTTCCGCTTTTCTTACAAAACCCCCTTTCCCTGGTAACCAGTCTTAGTTTCTGACTTTAAAAACTATTTTAATTCCAATAACGGCTATCACAGTGAAGGTGTACATTTTTAAATCTTTGAGGTATTCAATGCAAAAGAGTCACATCTCTGTTTTCTTGGATGAATAAACAACCGGACTTGAGGACTAAACTCACACTGATCCTGAAGGTCCCAAGCCAAATGGATTCCTGAACCTGAGGACAACCAAAGCAGGTTTCTGCGCTTTGAAGCTAAAGAGAGCCAGGACCACAGCTAAGGGCTTTTCATTTGTGCCCCTCCTAATAACTACGTGTCACTTCCCCCCACTTACAATGGGACAAACGAGTATTGGAGAGCTGCAGGATCAACCACCCAGACAAGAACGGTGTTGATGATTTGAGCACCAATCCCTCAGGTCACGCTATTCATGCCCTGGTCTCAGCGCTGGTCTTCCTCATGCCAATGCAGTAGGTCCAGAAACATGTGAAGTTAGAATTGACTACTAAACCTATTACAGATGAAGACCCATTATCTTCACCTGGAAGCTGGAAAAGGTTTTGGAGCGTACAAGCTCATTCTCTCTAGGGTCATGAAATTCAGCACATTATTTACAAGTAAGGCTTGGATAGGGGGACTAGCCAAGAGGTCAGCCAGGAGATATTAACATGGCAATAGTAACAACAATAAAACACCTAGCAACTGAATAGCACTTCTGAGTTTATGAAGCACTTTCAACCTAGAACTACACTTGGATTTTTCAACTTCTCTAGGGCTGTTTTTCTCAACTACAAAATCTGGGGATTGACATAAAGAACAGCTGTTCCCTCTAAAGTTCATTAAGACAGAACTTGTCACAGAACCACACCCTAGTAACCTGAGTCCCTCGATCCTTTGGTAACCGGGGCTTGGGAAGTCTAGTGGGAGCTTGGGAGCAGGATCCGGGCCGATCTCTTCATCTCTAAAACAGGTATGCGCTCACAGGGTTGTGGTGAGGATTACATAGCGGCCATCCAACAGTTTACAAGTGGCCAAAGTGACTTCTCCCAGTCCATTCATCATCTTAGCTAACTATTGAGAAACTCCAACTAGGACTTGAGATGCTGTAAACCCAAACACCGTCATCTAGACAGACATCCGGTATGTCATTTAAACTGTAACCCAGGCTTTTAGGATGAACCTGCTATGGGCTGTATCGTAACCCCACCTTCACCCATCCATTCATGTTGAAGCCCTAACTCCCAATAACTCCATCTGGAGAGAGAGCCCTTGGTAGGTAATTAAGATTAAATGAGGTCCTAAGGATGAGGCCCTAATCAGATAGGACTGTGGCCTTCAGAAGACATAGAGGTCTCTCTCCCCTAGGAGCTACTGTGAGGGTGCTGGATGCAAGCCATTAAGAGTTGTCACCTGAACCTGACCATGCTGGCACCCGGCTCTGACTTCCAGCCTCCAGAATGGGGAGAAAATCAATTCCTGTTGTTTAAACCACCCAGTCCTTGGTATTTTCTTATGGCATCCTGAGCAGACCAGGACAAGTCCTTAGTGGAAATTTTCAGAAATGGCCACACCCTGAGCTCAGAGCCTAGACCGTTACTGGCCATTTAAACATTCCCACTTGTCTTAGCAAAGTCTAACTTCTGGTAATATCCAGAACGAGGGATGGACACATTCATGTTTCTAAGCGAAGAGCTGCAAGTCTCATTATCCTTCAGCTCAAGTTCTTCCCCCAAATGACACCATTTGCACCTCTAGAATCTACCAGCAAATTCTCAGGTTCACGAACTCTATAGGACATTTAGTGATTAAAACAACACTCACTGTCCTTGGAGTCACGATTATTTTTCCCCAAAACTTTTCATATCATCTAAATATCTGAATGCCATATTAAGAACTTAGTTATCATTACTTCGTGTTGTGTGGTGGGAAGAACAGAGAAGAGAGGAAGCTTGCAAGGAAAAAAGTTAGTTCTAGGTAAAAGGAACGGTTGTCAAGGACCTCTCCGGAGTCCCCTGTGGAAACCACCTACTTACACTCTTTACTCCTTTATATGATGAAGGCAGGGCTGCTTCCAGATGGAAAGTTCGGGATTTAAATAACTACTAGTGACCCTGCTCTGTCCAGCACCAGTAGAAATTGTCAAGCAGATAAAGGTGCCAGAAATGACGGACCTACACATCTGTATGAGTAAGTAAGGTGGCAGAATTTAAAAGATGAAAATCAAGGACTGCAATCATGCCAGAAAGAACCTGATACAGATCTCAACTTCGTATTTACCTTTAAACATTTTTTTTCATAGGATACCAGAGTTTAAAGTGCCAAAAAGCAAAACATACTGTAAATTCCAAAAATTGTATCTATGTTTGGTCCGAACAGTTCTGGTAGTCACAACCTTGTCCCTTTTTCATATTAGAGGATATTTATCTGCCTTTTCAGTGAGCCAAGATAAGTCATGATTTCCACATATATGAGCGTAACACCTTTAATTCAACTATTTATTGACTAGCTCTGTGCCCGGCACATAAACGACTCTATCCTGAACACAAAGAACTGTGTGTATGACTGACTGACTATTCCTCCAGGCATTTGGCCTCACAGTTTAGGCTCTAACCCTTAGGTCAAGATGAGTCACCTCTTTACATACCTTAACTTCATCCATCTCCCTCATGATTTCCTAGCACAAACTTTTTTTAGGGTTTCTTCTTAGTCTTTCTAGATTTTTTCTTTAAAGAAGACTCCCTTCACTGATCATTTATCACCAGAACCTGATGTAGCTTGCCCTCTGCATCTTTGTAAATGGCAATCACCTAGGGGTTCAGTGACAAGAAGGAGAAAATAGACTTAATGGATCTTTGGTAAAATTGCTTAGAAAAGGCTCACATACTATTTATAGCAAGGAATATAAGCTTACTACTCTCTTCTAAATTCTACATCAAGTAATCACTATCAACCTCCACCTTTAAAAGCTTCCAACTAAATTGTCTCTTATTTAAATCACTAATTTTAGAGAGAGATCTTTAGTAAAATTCTGGTAATGTATTTTTTTCTCTTGGGAGAAGTCAGATAAAAAACTTGCTGATATAAAAAACATGTAACATCCCCCTTTTACTTTGTTTCCCTATGAAACAAAGAATGCTCTGATTAGGAGCCCCCACTAAAAAGCTTAAATCAGGGGCGCCTGGGTGGCTCCGTGGGTTAAGTCTCTACCTTTGGCTCAGGTCACGATCTCAAGGTCCTGGGACTGATCCCAGCATTGGGCTCTCCGCTCAACGGGGAGCCTGTTTCTGTCTCTCTCTGCCTCTCTACCTACTTGTGATCTTTGTTAAATAAATAAATAAGATCTTTTTTAAAAAGCATAAATCACCACTCTATGTTCTTCTATATGGCAAATCAAATAACAACTTTATAGTGGAAAGCAAGCTTTGATAAAATAACACTTTTTAATCTTGTTGAGAGCAAGCAACAGTTGCAAATCCCATTATCCTTCAGCTGATATAGCTTGATACATTCCTGAACTGGGAGATACTCCTCTTGAGCCCCGTTCCTTATTTACAGGAGGAAAAGCCCTAAAACTCTCTCTCAGAAGCCTGACGTAGTTAAACACACTGAAAAGGACGGTCAGATCGCTATCAGTCTGATGTGATACAGATAGCAAGCTAGATTTTTAATATACAAATTGTGATATGTAATTGTATCTTTATGAAGTGTTCTGAAATCAAGAGGTCATACATGCATCAGGCACATTCGACAGAAGACTTTTACAATGGTTTACATTTCCTTTTTATTTATTCCTTGAAACTGCTGTATTGCAGGTTTCTCATGGATGAAATATGGAACTGAGCAGATTCCTTTTTCTACAAAATTATGGTATAAACTTGCTCAATTTTCTATCTTATTGCTAATAAACCTTACAGGCGCACAGTTTGTAAAATAAACCCCTTAAGGACTGAATGCGTAGAGCATGCTGCAAGGTACAAGAAATAAGCTAAAAATGAGCATATAAACCTACATCTGGACCAACACAGTACTGAATGCTGGCAAACATTTATCACAACACAGGGAAAAATTAATAAAAGGAGATACAGTTCAGTCCTGAAAGGGTTAAATAGAAACCCTAATATATTATTGTTTCTAATCATTCATCCCACATTACAGTGCTTGAAAACAAAGTCAAAAGTCTGGCACAGAAAATACACACATTTGTTCAGTACTCATCAAAAAACACAGCTGCTTTTGAAATCAGAAGTAAGTAACTTGGTTAATAATTGAAGAGCATTTTGTTTAAAAAAGGAACCCCTCCCCCCATGGATTATCTGGTTAAACATGACCAGTTTAATTCTCAGAAATTGCATTGGGAATATTCTGTGAGGGCACAGATGGTACCAGTTTTGTTTAAAAAAAACAAAAACAAAACCAAAAAAACACACAAAACCTAACCAGTTATGATTGCAAATAAGTCTGTGCAGAAGAGTGATAAATATTTTACTAACATATAAATGAGGATGCCTTTAGTTGCCACAAGTTGAAGAAAAGTCAGCAGCAGGTTAAATATTATCCTAGTGTTCAATTCTGAAATCATCCAAAATCAAAAGGGCACTTCTACATTTAAAAGTCTTTAACTTGCCTTCCCAATCTATTTGATCAATTCAATGGAAATAATGAAAACATACCAGATCATAGACTCAGTTTCTAGCATATTTTTAGAAATTGCATAGCTCATGAGAGCAGAAGACACGCTTTTAAAGCAGAATTAAAAAACAAAAACAAAACCCCAAACTCGACAGTTCTCTACTTTAACTGAAGCGTTCACGTTTCTCAGAGAGTCATTATGTGGAAAAAGGACCAGCATCTCTAATAATGCCATTGGAGGAGGGGCTGAGTTCTTCTATAACCAGAGGACAAGGCTCCTATAAATGACACACTGAAAATGATTCACAAATCCATGAAGATTTTTTTTAAAGCAGCTGACAAAAGAACTACTGATAAAAAAGAAGCTACAACAGACAAATCATTTCAGTCTTTAGTTTGTGGTATGGATAATGGCATAAAACAGCAAGGGAAATGCCTGTATAAGTACATTCTTGGACTTTTCAAACAAAAAACAAACAGGAAAAGGCTTTACAGTCTAATATTTCAAAATCATCTTATTAAAAGAAATGACGAGCCAAAATAAGGTATAATTAAATAGTAAAAAAGCAAAGTTCATTTTTAATAAAGCCATAAACTTGAAAAATTAATTTGAGCTGCAAAGGTAGGTAAGGAATCGTTTGTTCTTCCAAAAAATCTCATCTGTTACCAGTTAATTTAACACAGTTTCATAACTAAATACCAGATCTGGGAAGAGGAGGAAACTTGTGGCCCATTCAAAGGAAAGCGGCACTGAAAATATTTCCACACTCCGAACAAAAAGCACTGTGTAAAGACTACTTCCGTGACACAACATAGAAGAATAAATACTACTCGGAAATAAGCAAGTTTGCAAGGAGAAGCTAGTAAACAGTTAAAACAAAGAAAGATAAGGCCACAATTCTGCCCTTGATCACTGAAACAGATTTAAAGTGTGAGGCAGGGTTAGCTTATAGGAGAAGCTAGTGACTGGAGCAGATCTGAAGAGAAGGCTATATAGAGAGAATAATGCAGCCTGTGAGTAATTAAAAAGGCTTGCAGTAAGATAAAACCATAATAACTTTGATTTAACCACTAATGTGTTTTACAAATGACTTCCCCCTTGAAAACTGAGGAAAAAGTGATTTAGAGAGGTTAGGAGTCGTTATTTACAATGACATAGTCTGAGCAAAAGAATGAGTGATGAAGACAGAAAAGCTGGGGTGACTTAAAAAAAGCTACTAATGAAATGTTTAAAAAGTCTTCCAATGAAAATGTTTTCAAAATCGCCCAGGACACCAGAAAAGACAATGTTCTGTCTGGAAACACTGCAGGAAGCTAATCTTGCATTCATAAGGTACTTGTGGCTCCTGTTTCATGGGACAGTAAAAGCTTACCACATTCTAGAGGTAGTTTTTAACTCTAAGAAGGATGATTGTATTACTAGACTGTGTCCTATAAGTTACACACATGGTTCCTGTACTAAATGTAGCCCAATGAGTTGGCTGCAATTTCTAAGAAACTGAACAAAGGCATAACCGAAGCGCAGGAATGGAAGCAATGTGAAACTGGTGAGTCGAGCATATGAGGCCAACGCACAATCCTGAATGCTACTAAATTTTAACTGAATGGAAAAGAAATGTTTTGAGTAGGAGACATTTGTGGGGACACTCAGTACTGGCAAAGAGAAGACTAAGAAAGGCAGAGAAATATGGAAAGATAAATTACATCTGCAGTTTTATAATCTCACAACTATCTGTTCTAAAGTACTGTCTTCCAAGCTATTTTAGTTGGTCATCTAATAAAAGCATCTTGTTGTAAGGTTACAATGATGTTTTGACCTAGGCTACAAAAAAAAAAAAAAAAAAAAAAAAAAAAAAAAAAAAAA